>NC_068442.1:875000-1090634 GCF_023373465.1 Oncorhynchus keta
ACGAGTTCTTCTTGTTTATGACTCATCTGTCGCTGGGTCTGAAGCAGAAGGATTTGACCCATCGGTTCAGCATCCACCAATCGACAGTGAGCCGGATTATCATCTCTTGGACCAACTTCCTCTACTGTCTGCTTGGATCAGCACGGATATGTATCCCCAAGGAAACCATCAAAGCCCACCTGCCACCTGAGTTCAAGGACTATCCAGACACCCAGGTAGTGATGGACTGCACTGAACTCCGCTGCCAGACACCATCTTCACTACTACTGCAGAGTGAGATGTTTTCTCCCTTACAAGTCACACTGTACCTTTAAGGGCATGTTGGGAACGTCACCACATGGAGCTGTCACTCTTGTGTCATGGTTGTATGCTGGATCTGTGAGTGACAAGGAGATCTTCAAGCAGTCTGGAATTATTTTCTTCTTCCCAATCCAATCCATTGCCAGGCTGAGAGTGCATGTTGAAAGAATGATCCCCAGAGTAAAGGAGCACAAGCTGTTTGACACAGTCATTCCCCTGACCATCTCAGGCAGCATCAACCAATTATTTGCAGTGGCGTGCCTGTTGGTCAACTATCAAAACGGACCTTTGGTCAGAGCATGGGCCAAGCCAGTGTAAATGTACATGTGATGATTTGCTAGTAGCAAAATAATAATTTGTTTATCTACAACACGTCAACACGTGTAGTGAATATCAGTTTGTGTGGAGCTTGTATTGGCTTTAATTAGGCAATGAGTTTAGGGGAAAGAAATCAAGTAAACACAGAATAACCAGAATGCAAGATTGAATACAGTATTAGAGATGTGTTATTGATTAACTGAACTGTTGAACATTTGCTGAAATACATTTTTTTTAAACAAATCTATTCTACTGTAGTTTTCTTCACAGCAACATCAATACTTATTTTTCATGAAACCAATAAACTTGGCACCCATGCAGGCGATCAATTCACGTGCGAGAGACACTGATGCAAGTAATGGTAAAAATAAAAGTGGTCAACCTTCTCTCTTGCCGTTTTTGAAACCTGTAGATCTTTATATATCCTTTCAACTAGGATGTCCTCCTGTGTACAGCTGACAAAGTCACACCAGCTACAACCTGTGAGAAGGATTTGACCTTGCACCTGCCAGTAGTAAGCATGAGATCTCTTCAACTTTAGCTCTCCATTCTGTATATTCAGGTAAGGGCAGTCAACATAACTTGGTACATTTGGGCACTTGACCTCTAAGTCCAAAGTGTGGTCTCACACTGGGATCAAATATGATTCCATCTGGAGAGGATCCTAACCACGGAGCATCTGGGTGCACTACTAAGCCACACGGAAAGAAGCTAACATACTTCAGTGTGCAGCACTCCTGTACAGTCACTGGCTCCATGTCTAGCCCCCTCTTCATCGCCATTGTCTGCATACCAGATCCCTTGAACATCCGCTCAGCTAGGCGGTCAGCTGAGGTCTCTCCCAGGACATGGCAAACCTCTTGGAAACGAGAGGATGTTAATTCTCATCTTCCTGAGCTGATGCCATTCCGGGCTGCTCTGCTCCCTTGTAGCAACCTCGACTTTGTGTGACATCTCATAGGTTGTCTCTAATGCCTTGAGGTGGAACTGCTCCTGATGGCTAAGGACGTAAGCACACTGGGAAGCCTGAAGCCTGTGGCCATCTAATGGAAGTATTGGAGAAGGGGCATCGGCAATACATACACAGGTACACCTCTATTGACTCAAATGACAAGTCTGTAAACAATTGTTGGAAAAATTACTTGTGTCATGCACAAAGTAGATGTCCTAACCGACTTGCTAAAACTATAGTTTGTCAACAATAAATTTGTAGAGTGGTTGAAAACCGAGTTTTAATGACTCCAACCTTGGTGTATGTAAACTTCCGACTTCAACTGTAGTAGTGTCTAGTCCTCTTAACCAGGGGATTATTTAACTAGAGGAATACATTGTGTTTCAGTAACACAATTACAAAACACTGTATCAACAGATCTTTACCAATAACTTGTTAAGTGGGCAATTCTAAATTGGGATTGGGACCCATCATTAATATCTATATATTGAAGAGATTTAACGTTGACACTGTCTCCAACACGTTTTGACCATGATGACAGTGTCCCACAGGAGATGTTTAACAAGGTCCCTAGTAGCTATCTATAACCTTTCCATACTCTCATGCTGTGTGTTTTTTCACTCTTCCTCATGGACCTGTGACAGGCAGCCCCCACGGTGTCTCCCCTGTCAATTTATCTTTGTTAGATACTGTGTAGAAGACATGAATAACAATTATTTTTAGCTAGCAAATATAGTTAGCAAGCATAACTTAACCAAGCGAATGAAAATACACACATTCTCAGGTAGATTCTGTCAATGTTACATTATTTTACGAAGTAACTAGCTAGCTACAGTTAATAGTTAAATTAGCTAGCTAATGATTGTAGCTAGCTAGCGTTATCTGTCACTGACTTGGTACTCACCTTCATAGTTGTCTATGTAGCTTCCTATATACATCTTGAACCCCTTTTCATTCTTGCTAGCTGGAGTCTGGGACTGATTTAACAATTCAATGTACATCATTAATATGAATTTGAGGCAAGTCCTGAAGACACCAAGTAAAAAACTGCGACACATTTGGTCGCAACGTTATATTGTCAATAACAACTAGACTGACTTCCGTTCTATAGTATGAGCGACTGGAAATTGCCACGCCGGTAGGAAGTGTGTTTGGAACGTTCGATCATGGAATGTGCATAAGGGCTCTTGCAATTTATACTCGACGAGTGTTAGCTCAGCAAGACAATTCTGTTCACACTGCCATGCTTTAAGGGGGGAAACTGTCAGGGGAGAGTCGTGAGCTACCTCCGGAGGTAGCGGTCGAGACGTAACAAGTACACAAGTTTACATTTGAGTAATATGTGTAGCTGATGGTATTTTTCCCAAAAGTGTAGTAAGTGTGAAGAGGCTCTTAAAGTAAACCAAGAGATTGGATGGAGTGCAACCTGGATTGTTTCTTTCTTTCTCGCCCCCACCCTCTTTCTCTCTCACTCTCTTGCCCCCACCCTCTTTCTCTCTCACTCTCTTGCCCCCACCCTCTTTCTCTCTCTTTCTGTATATCTCTCTCCCTCAGTATCTCTTTCTGTCTCTCTGAGGGTAACTTCAGACAATTTGGATGGTGGGTGTGTAACCAATGCTAAATGTCTAGCTAGTTAGCGGTGGTGCGCGCTAACAGCGTTTCAATCGATGATGTCACTTGCTCTGAGACCTTGAAGTAGTGGTTCCACTTGCTCTGCAAGGGCCGCGGCTTTTGTGGAGTGATGGGTAACGATGCTTCGTGGGTGTCAGTTATTAATGCGTGCAGAGGGTCCCTGGTTCGCACCCAGGTCGGGGCGAGGGGACGGACTAAAGTTATACTGTTACATTGATGCTGTTGACCCGGATCACTGGTTGCTGCGGAAAAGAAGGAGGTCAAAAGAGGGGTGAGTGTAACCGATGCGAAATGGCTAGCTAGTTAGCGGTGGTGCGCGCTAATAGCGTTTCAATGGTGGGCATACCGATGACATACCACACCTCTGTCATGTCAGACAGTGTAAAGCTACCGTTGTCATGGTGTGCTCTGTCATATGGACCCCTGCCCTGCTCCAGAGCTACCGGGGAAATCAGACAGAATCCTGGATTATTGTCTGCCATAGTGGGTACACCACAGCTGTGTCGCTCTCACACTGCACTCTAGCGACTGTCATGTGAGACAGTGTAATGACATCACTGGCATGCTGTGCTCTCTCATATGGTGCTTTACTGTCACATTGTCAACCCTTTGTCAGAAGAATACACATGTCTGTTTTCAAGACACTTAGCTAGTCCAAAAACAGAAGGAGGAGGGGTCTAGATTAGAATCATAGCCAGTACAAAGAGATGAGGAGAATTGTATAACTCCTGGAACATGTTCTTCTTCCATTCTAAAGAGATAAGGAAAGTTCTTGGACCATTGTACATGTGTTTCTTCCATTCTAGTTTCCACTTAATAAAGGAGAGTGCAGGAATCCTCAGGCCTCTGTTAGTTATCCCTGAAGTCAAAGCAGTCTCTTAAGCGCATGTTAAACCACATCTGTTCTCCATTTAAACCAGGGTCTTAACATAACACATGATGTTAGAACATGTTGGGACTGAGAAGACCGTAAAGGTTCACCAGAACAAATGCCAAGAGAAGTGAAACAGTCCTTACCAAAATCATTTTGTTGTATGGAGACTATAGATGTTTTGAAGCCCTGCAAACCATTTGCATTATTCTCCAATTTCTAATGTTTTGTTTGTTTTGTGGGGGGACACCAAGATATACATTATGTTACTATTGTTGTTGTTTTCTGGACTGAGCGACCTGTCTCTAGGATGACCTTATTCCTCTCTTCCACTTTTCTCTCCAGTCCATCGGGGGCTCACATGGTGTTTGTTTAGCTGTGCTGACTAACAGTGTGGTAAACATCTGAAAACCTCAAAGACCAGAACAGACCAGGACTGAGGGAGCACTAAAGGGGAAACACACTTTCTGGCTCTGAGGAACCATCTGCCACTCACTCTCATAATTAAAACCAGTAGAAGACCTTTGTGTTTTCGTTCTTTTACAAACAGGCCTAATTATCTTTAAGTCCTTCTTGGCAGCCCATATGTATCACAGACTGCAACAAACACAGGGATTGTTTAACTGTTAGCAGACTGGACATGCTATGGTCATCCAAGACCTATAGCTATCTCCATCCAGATCTAAAGTAATCCGGCCTGAAATGTCACAGCACACACAAACCTATCATCCTCTTTAAACTGGGATAATAACAGATGACAGACTACTGATCTATCCCAATACTGTAGCTACAAGGTATAGGCTACAGCAATACTGTGCATACAAAACAGTAATGACAGGATACACTTCATTGACCAGTACAGTGGAGGAAATTACGGTCACGAAAACGCCGAAAAATATTCAAAATTAGCTCCATAATATCGACAGAAACATGGCAAACGTTGTTTATAATCAATCTTCAAGGTGGTTTTCAAATATCTCTTCGATAATATATCCACTGGGACAATTGGTTTTTCAGTAGGACCGATTGGAAAAATGGCTAACTCTGTATTTTACAGGAGAATCACTCTGAGAGCCATCAGGTGACCACTTACACAATGTAGCAGTTTACGGGTATTCTTCAACATAAATGCGTGAAACTACGTTACAATGCTGTAGACACCTTGGGGAATACGTAGAAAAAGTAATCTGGTTGATAGCCCATTCACTGCTCAATAGGGACGCATTGGAACGCAGCGCTTTCAAAACATGAGGCACTTCCGGATTGGATTTTTCTCATGCTTTCGCCTGTAATATCAGTTCTGTTATAATCACAGACAATATTTTTACAGTTTTGGAAACTTTATAGTGTTTTCTATCCTAAGCTGTCAATTATATGCATATTCTAGCATCGTGTCCTGAGAAAATATCCCGTTTACTATGGGAACATTATTTTTCCAAAAATGAAAATACTGCCCCCTAGTCACAAAAGGCTAACATACTGTCTGTAAAGGAAATGTCACCAAGAGCATTTTACCAAATATCAATAATGTATAATAGTAATCGATCATGTGGATAGCCAGCGTTATGTAATAATATTATGTATTGAAAGCTAGCTAGTGCATTAGGCCTAGTACCAGCCCACTACACAAGGCCCTGTGTGTCTGGTTGTCACTGTTCATGGTTTTATCTGCATACCTCAGTGTGTGCACCAGCCCCCATCATCTGTCCTGTTCTCTCTTTCCATTTCCACTCCCCCTTTTAAGAGTTGCAGCTGAGCAAGCTTTCTAGACTGAGCATGACTTGCAAGAGGGAATAAAAAAAGAATGCAGTGTAAACAACAGTAGGTAGCAAAGACCTATTAGGGACTATAATCAATCTCATGTGTCCTAAATTTACAATGATCAGAAATGTTCCTCAGTGAGCTGGATAGAGAGGAATGTAGAGGCCATAGGAGGGCATTTCACAGACTCTCAGCTGAGGGCATAGATGATTCCAGGATTGACCAGGATGAGACTGTAATACGCAAACCACACGGGCCACGTTGCGTGCGCGGGCATTTCAAAATAAATGTACACATAAGTTATTCAATAATTTCACCCACACTGTGTGCTTGGTTGCACGAGCGTCTGCATAGCCAAGCGCTGAAATAGAACTTCGTTCCATTTGAGACACTATCAGGAAGATACAAGTCCACATGGATGCTTGAAAGACAAACAAGGAGAGATTAATGTCTGCGCATTATGCCCTAAATACATTGTACCGTGCCCAGAAATCTGCTCCTTTTATTCTTTGTCCCCAACGCTCTAGGCGACCAGTTTTGATAGCCTTTAGCCGCACTCTCATCCTACTCCTCCTCTGTTCCGCGGGTGATGTGGAGGTAAACCCAGGCCCTGCATGTTCCCAGGCACCCTCATTTGTTGACTTCTGTGATCGAAAAAGCCTTGGTTTCATGCATGTCAACATCAGAAGCCTCCTCCCTAAGTTTGTTTTACTCAATGCTTTAGCATACTCTGCCAACCCTGATGTCCTTGCCGTGTCTGAATCCTGGCTTAGGAAGGCCACCAAAAATTCTGAGATTTCCATACCCAACTATAACATTTTCCGTCAAGATAGAATTGCCAAAGGGGGAGGAGTTGCAGTCTACTGCAGAGATAGCCTGCAAAGTAATGTCATACTTTCCGCCTGCTACCGACCCCCCTCAGCTCCCAGCTGTGCCCTGGACACCATTTGTGAATTGATCGCCCCCTATACTAGCTTCAGAGTTTGTTCTGTTAGGTAACGTAAACTGGGATATGCTTAACACCCCGGCAGTCCTACAATCTAAGCTAGATGCCCTCAATCTCACACAAATCATCAAGGAACCTACCAGGTACAGCCCTAAATCTGTGAACATGGGCACCCTAATAGATATTATCCTGACCAACTGGCCCTCCAAATACACCTCCGCTGTCTTCAATCATGATCTCAGCGATCACTGCCTCATTGCCTGTATCCGCTACGGGCCCACGGTCAAACGACCACCCCTCATCACTGTCTAACGCTCCCTAAAACATTTCTGCGAGCAGGCCTTTCTAATCGACCTGGCCCGGGTATCCTGGAAGGACATTGACCTCATCCCGTCAGTTGAGGATGCCTGGACATTCTTTAGAAGTAACTTCCTCACCATCTTAGATAAGCATGCTCCATTCAAAAAATGCAGAACTAAGAACAAATATAGTCCTTGGTTCACTCCAGACCTGACTGCCCTCGACCAGCACAAAAACATCCTGTGGCGGACTGCAATAGCATCAAATAGTCCCTGCGATATGCAACTGTTCAGGGAAGTGAGGAACCAATACATGCAGTCAGTCAGGAAAGCAAAGGCCAGCCTTTTCAAGCAGAAATTTGCATCCTGTAGCTCTAACTCCAAAAAGTTCTGGGACACTGTAAAGTCCATGGAGAACAAGAGCACCTCCTCCTAGCTGCCCACTGCACTGAGGCTGAGCAACACAGTCACCACTGATAAATCCATGATAATCGAACACTTCAACAAGCATTTCTCAACAGCTGGCCATGCCTTCCTCCTGGCTACTCCAAATTCGGCCGCAGCTACTCGCCCAAGCTTCCCCAGCTTCTCCTTTACCCAAATCCAGACAGCAGATGTTCTGAAAGAGCTTCAAAACCTGCACCCATACAAATCAGTTGGGCTTGACAATCTGGACCCTCTATTTCTGAAACTATTGTCGCAACCTCTATTACCAGCCTGTTCAACCTATCTTTCGTATCGTCTGAGATCCCCAAGGATTGGAAAGCTGCCGCGGTCATCCCCCTCTTCAAAGGGGGAGACACCCTGGACCCAAACTGTTACAGACCCATATCCATCCTGCCCTGCCTATCTAAGGTCTTCGAAAGCCAAGTCAACAAACAGATCACTGACCATCTCGAATCCCACCGTACCGTCTCCGCTGTGCAATCTGGTTTCCGAGCCAGTCACGGGTGTACCTCAGCCACGCTCAAGGTACTAAACGACATCATAAACGCCATCGATAAAAGACAGTACTGTGCAGCCGTCTTCATCGACCTGGCCAAAGCTTTCGACTCTGTCAATCATCATATTCTTATCGGCAGACTCAGTAGCTTCGGTTTTTCTAATGACTGCCTTGCCTGGTTCACTGACTACCTTCAAGACAGAGTTCAGTGTGTCAAATCGGGGGGCATGTTGTCCGGTCCTCTGGCAGTCTCTATGGGGGTGCCACAGGGTTCAATTCTTGGGAAGACTCTTTTCTCTGTATATATCATTGATGTTGCTCTTGCTGCAGGCGATTCCCTGATCCACCTCTACGCAGATGACACCATTCTGTATACTTCTGGCCCTTCCTTGGACACTGTGCTATCTAACCTCCAAACAAGCTTCAATGCCATACAACACCCCTTACGTGGCCTCCAACTGCTCTTAAACGCTAGTAAAACCAAATGCATGCTTTTCAACCGTTCGCTGCCTGCACCCGCACGCCCGACTAGCATCACCACCCTGGATGGCCTAGATTACCTAGAATACGTGGACATCTGTAATAAGTACCTAGGAGTCTGGCTAGACTGTAAACTCTCCTTCCAGACTCATATCAAACATCTCCAATCTAAAATCAAATCTAGAATCGGCTTTCTATTTCGCAACACAGCCTCCTTCACTCATGCCGCCAAACTTACCCTAGTAAAACTGACTATCCTACCGATCCTCGACTTCTGCGATGTCATCTACAAAATAGCTTCCAATACTCTACTCAGCAAACTGGATGCAGTTTATCACAGCGCCATCCATTTTGTTACTAAAGCAACTTATACCACCCACCACTGCGACCTGTATGCTCTAGTCGGCTGGCCCTCGCTACATATTCGTCTCCAGACCCACTGGCTCCAGGTCATCTACAAGTCCATGCTAGGTAAAGCTCCGCCTTTTCTTAGTTCACTTGTCATGATGGCAACACCCACCCGTAGCACGCGCTCCAGCAGGTGTATCTCACTGATCATCCCTAAAGCCAACACCTCATTTGGCCGCCTTTCCTTCCAGTTCTCTTCTGCCTGTGACTGGAACGTATTGCAAAAATCGCTGAAGTTGGAGACTTTTATCTCCCTCACCAACTTTAAACATCTGCTATCTGAGCAGCTAACCGATCGCTGCAGCTGTACATAGTCCATCAGTAAATAGCCCACCCAATTCACCTACCTCATCCCCATACTGTTTTTTTTTTTCTGCTCTTTTGCACACCAGTATCTCTACCTGCACATGACCATCTGATCATTTATCACTCCAGTGTTAATCTGCTAAATTGTAATTATCCGCTTACCTCCTCATGCCTTTTGCACACAATGTATATAGACTCTTTCTTTTTTTTCTACTGTGTTATTGACTTAATTGTTAATTGTTATTAACAATTGTTAATTGTTTACTCCATGTGTAACTCTGTGTTGTTATCTGTTCACACTGCTATGCTTTATCTTGGCCAGGTCGCAGTTGTAAATGAGAACTTGTTCTCAACTAGCCTATCTGGTTAAATAAAGGTGAAATAAAATACAAAAATAATAAATTAATGACAGATTACTAACTAAAAACTCACTAGGTTTCCTTTATTGTCTGTGGATTAATTGTCGGAGTAGAGAAACACGATTTTATATGACTCCGGGTGCAAATTCTACAAGTATCCAGCTAAAAAGAGGACCATTTGTGACCCATTTCAGGGAGCTAAGCATATGTCCCACGTCACTACTTCACATGTTCCAGAGGCATTAGAATGATTATTTGATCAAAATGTGGCATTTTTTGGCAGAAATGCATCTGGAACATGTGAACTGTCATGTGCCTTAATAACTTGTATGACATCTGTAAATACAAATAAAATTGTTAAAATGCGAGCCTGGTTGGTTTAGTCACGGAAAAAGAAAGGAACATTCCTGCTAGCCATAAATGGTCGACATAATGGATGGGCTGGACATGCTGAGAAAGGAGTTCGGATTGGTCTGACATATATAGCATGCTTCTGCCTAGAACATGAGCTGCTCAGTATGTGTAGATATTCCTTGAACAGCTTTTTTGAAAGATATAACGTTATCCATGGAGAACTGCAAAAGTGTTGCTACTTCTCTCAATAACATTGCTGCCCTCAATTTAGCAGGCGCTATCGACAAAGATCAGTGGCAGAAGGTTATGATGGACTAATTTCTGCACAAGGTCAGTGTGAACCGGAGTGACTTGACACAATGGGAAACAAGCTTGCGCTACAAACAAAACGAAAACGACACAGGACGTCTTACCCTAACCCTAACCCATACTAAACAGAAAACAAGATCCCACAAAACCCAACACTTCTATATGATCCCCAATCAGAGACAACGATAGACAGCTGCCTCTGATTGGGAACCACACTCGGCCAGAAACAAAGAAATAGAAAACATAGACTTTCCCACCCGAGTCACACCCTGACCTAACCAAACATAGAGAATAATAAGGATGTCTAAGGTCAGGGCGTGACAGTACCGTTTACACCTGTATCCTGTGCATGTGGCAAATACACTTAGATGTTATTTTTACAGAGATGGTAATGTGAAGAACAACATGACCTGCACCAAAGTCAGATTAGGATATAGAAAAAGTGTATTTTTGCCTGGAGTTTTTCCTTATTCTAGGCTACTACTTTCACCACGTTTAGTTTTGAAATCGCTGGTTGTATACTACACTACCTTATTCAGTCTGTTTAGCACATGGCCTCACATGTGAACACTTAAAGAGATGGGTGGGGCTAAGGCTTAAGAGGGTGTGAACAATGCTGAATAGGTGTGTAGACAAAGATGAATTCTCAAGTAATTTTACCAAAACATTCATGAGTCATTTTCTCAAACGTGGGGTTAAAAATCTATCAACTTTCAAAGCATAATGACTTTCCCATTGTTCTTTAACTGCAGATTGTGATATACCATTTTGTAGCTGAGTCTTTACTTTTATCCAATGTGAAAAACACATGCCACATGCATGTCAGGTAAAATAACAACAAAACAGCTAGCGAGCTAAATTTCCATGAATGTTTCATGTGTGTTTCTCCCTGCCCCCAAATTAATATAATTGATTCACAGTTGATTTGGGTATTTTAACCTGCATGTCATGATTGCGTCTGGCGGAAATAGACAGAATCAACATGCACACGATGGCGTACGCGGACACACACGGACCACCTCAGCTCTTCGAGAAGGACTCAGTCAGTCAGTATGTCATAGTCTCTGTGATGTTTTAAGCTATGTACCTCTGAAGCTTTATAGCTAGGCCTTAAGGCTCGAGCTGTGATGGAAATGGTTAAGGTGCTCCTGTTCAACATTATCTTGCAGGGCTGTGGGTGGGGAAAGAGTGAACAAAGGAATGGGGGAAGAGATTAACTCCCCCAGCCCCCTCTCAGTCTGTGGTAATTAACTTTTACTTTGGGGTGGGGAGAGAGGGAGGGAGGGAGAGTTGGGTGGAGTGAGGCTGTTTCTATCTCCCGGCAACCTTGCTTGCTATGTTATTGTAACCCACTCTCTGAGAGTTCCAACTCCTAATTGTATCCTACGGGCCCGTGCCCTCACTGTTCACAGCCTTTCCTGTCCCTCGCAGCGATCTGCTCCCCCCATCTCCTTCACCCTCACCCTCCACCCGTCCAACATTACCATCACCCTCCACCCGTCCAACATTGCCTGCTGCTCCGACAGGTCTTCCCCCTTTAATCGCTCCACTGCAAAGCTTCACTGTTGTTGTGTTGCCCCCCAGTCCTTACTCTGGGCACACCACGCCATTGCAACCTGGAAATGTCTATCACTGTGTTTTCAACAATTTAAAAGCACAGCAAAGTTCAATTGGTAATACAATGTCAGATATTTTGTTTATTTATACAACAGATTGTGTTATCACTGTGCTTCATCTAATAGCAGAATCAAATGACCTAGATTGCATTTGAGATTACATTAAAAGGTGCAATATGCAGAAATTGCTCTGCCATTACCTGGTTGATAAAATTCTAATTGTTTTGCTAATTTGTGTTTATGTGACAAAACATGCAATGTGTAGTATAGAGAATCCTGGTGCCATCTAAACTGCTGTGAAATATATTTTCAATAACCAAAAATATTGTATTTTTTCAGCTGTTTGAAGCTGGTGTACAACACCGAAAGCAAAAACAAAACTTAACGGGAAGCATAGAAATAGAGCACATGGAACATATATATTTTTTGTTGTGTTACCAAGTGGGATTAAAATGGATTTAATTGTCATTTTTTTGTTAACGATCAACACAAAATACTCTGTCAAAGTGGAACAAAAATTAGAAACGTTTAAAAAAATATACGAAGAATAAACATATCTTGATTAAATAACTATTCAACCCCCTGAGTCAATACATGTTAGAGTCACCAGTGATTACAGCTGTCAGTCTTTCTCGGTAAGTCTCTAAGAGCAGTGCACTGGAATATTGCAACATTTGCCATTTATTATTTTGAAAATTGTTTAAGCTCTGTCAAATTGATTGTTTATAATTGCTAGACTACAATTTTCAGCTCTAGACTTAGATTTGCAAGCCGACTTATATCAAAACTGTAACTTGGCCACTCATGAACATTTATTGCCCTCTTGGTAAGCAACTCCAGTGTACATTTCCCCTTGTGTTTTAGGTTATTGTCCTGCTGAAAGGTGAATTAATCTCCCAGTGTCTGGTGTAAAGCAGACTGAACCAGGTTTTCCTTTAGTATTTTGTCTGTGTTAGCTCCATTCTGTTTATTTTTTATCCTGAAAAACTCCCCAGTCCATAATGATTACAGGCATACCCATAACATGATGCAGCCACCACTATGCTAGTAAATATGGAGAGTGGTACTCTGGGATGTGTTGTATTAAATTTACCCCAAACATAACGTTGTATTCAGGACAAAAATTCTGCAGTATTACTTTAGTGCCTTGTTGCAAACAGCTGCATGTTTTGGAAGGGGTGTGAATACTTTCTGAAGGCACTGTATCTGTAAGGTTCCTGGGCAACCAGTGAATTTCAAACACAGATTCAACCACAAAGACCAGCGAGATTTCCCAATGCCTCGCAAAGAAGGGCACCTATTGGTAGATGGGGGAGAAGCAGACATTGAATATCCCTTTGAGCATGGTGAAGTTATTTGGATGGTGTGTCAATACAACCTGTCACTACAAAGATGCAGTCTTCCTTCCTAACTCAGTTGCCGGAGAGGAAGGTAACCACTCAGGGATTTCACCATGAGGCCAATGATGAATTTAAAACAGTTGCAGAGTTTAATGGCTGTGGATGGATCAACAACTTTGTATTAATTCCACAATACTAACCTAATTGACAGAGTGAAAAGAAGGAAGCCTGTACAGAATAAAAATATTCAAAAACATGCATCCATTAGTAAGGCACTAACGTAAAACTGCAAAAAATGTGGCAAAGAAATTCACTTCATGTTCTGTATACAAAGTGTTATGTTTGGGGCAATTCCAGCACAACACATCACTGAGTACCATTCTTCATATTTTCAGGTATGGTGGTGGCTGCATCATGTTATGGTTATGCTTGTCATCATCAAGGATTCGGGAGTTTTTTTGGGATAAAAAATAAAAAGGGAATAGAGCTAAGCACAGTCCAAATCTGGTTCAGTCTGAAGACACTGGCAGACAAATTCACCTTTCAGCAGGACAATAACCTAAAACACATGGCCAAATATTCACTGAAGTTGCTTCTCAAGACGACATTGAATGTTCCTGAGTGGCCTAGTTGCAGTGTTGACTTAAATCGGATTGAAAATCTATGGTAAGACTTGAATGGCTTTCTAGCAATAATCAACAACCAACTTGACAGAGCTTGAAGAATTTATGAAGAATAATGGGCATATTGTACAATCCAGGTGTTCAAAGCACTTAGAGACTTACCCAGACTTACCCAGATTGACCGCTGTAATCATGACTGCCAAAGGTGATTCTAACATGTATCGAATCAGGGGTGTGAATACATTCTGTATTTAATTTTCTAAAACATATTTTCACTTTTTCATGATGGAGTTGTGTGTAGATGGATGAGATTTTTTAAATATTGAATCAATATTGAATTTTGGTTGTATCACAACAAAATGTGGAAGAAGTCCAGGGGTATGAATGTGCTATTTGCCAATCCCCTGCTATGCAAGGGAAATGCAGTCATGCAGGTACAGCCCAATGTTGGAGAAGATGTGGAAAGACTCACACCATTATTTGAATGGGCTGGGTGTCACTGGTGTTTTGGGTAGGTAGCTTGGACCTTTGCTGCCCCATTGTGAATAGGGTTGGACTTAGACACCACTACTCTACAATGTACTGCAATTTTTGTATGTATTTGTATGTAATTGTTCAGTGATTATGATTATTTATTATTTTGATGATGTGATCAGTTTTTATTTGAACATATACACTATCTATACAAAAGTGCACCCCTTCAAATTAGTGGATTCAGCTATTTCAGCCACACCCGTTGCCGACAAGTATCAAAATTGAGAACAAATTGAGAACACCACCATGCAATCTCCATAGACAAACAATGCCACTTTAATGACCTTACTTACTTAATGACCTTAGAGTGACTTTCAACGTGGCACCGTCATAGTTCATCAGATTTCTGCACTGCTAGAGCTGCTAGAGCTGCCCTGGTCAACTGTAAGTGCTGTTATTGTGAAGTGGAAACATCTAGGAGCAACAACGGCTCAGCCGCCAAGTGATAGGTTACACAAGCTCACAGAAGAGGCCCACCAAGCTCACAGAAGAGGACCACCAAGTGCTAAAGTGTGTAGCCCGTATAACTGGTATTTCCTTGGTTGCAACACTCACTACCGAGTTCCAAACTGCCTCTGGAAGCAATGTCAGCACAAGATCTGTTTGTAGGGAGCTTCATGAAATGGATTTCCATGGCCGAGCAGCCGCACAAGCTTAAGTTCACCATGCACAATGCCAAGCGTCGGCTGGAGTGGTGTAAAGTTTGCCGCCATTGAACACTGGAGCAGTGGAAACGCGTTCTCTGGAGTGATGAATCACACTTCACCATCTAGCAGTTCGACCGACTAATCTGGGTTTGGCGGAAGTCAGGAGAATGCTACCTGCCTGAATGGATAGTGCCAACTGTAACGTTTGGTAGAGGAGGAATAATTGTCTGGAGCTGTTTTTCATGGTTTTGCCTCAATGCTACAGCATACAATGACATTCTGTGCTTCCAATTTTGTGGCAACAGTTTTGGGAAGGCCCTTTCTGGTTTCCGCATGGCAATGACCCCGTGCAAAAAGCTATGTCCATACAGAAATGGTTTGTCGAGATCGGTGTGGAAGTATTTGACTGGCCTGCACAGAGCTCTGAACTCAACCCCATCGAACACCTTTGGGAAGAATTGTAACGGTGACTGTGAGCCAGGCCTAATCACCCAACATCAGTGCCTGACCTCACTAACGCTCTTGTGGCTGAATGGAAGCAAGTCCCTGCCACAATGTTCCAACATCTAGTGAAAAGCCTTCTCAGAAGAGTGGAGGCTGTTATAACAGCAAAGGGGGGGGGGGCACCTCCATATTAATGCCAGTGATTTTGGAATGAGATGTTCGACGAACAGGTGTCCACATACTTTTGGTCATGTAGTGTATATGTAAATTATTATCTTAGACTTATCTCAGTCCTCAGCAAAATTAAATTTTGGCAGAACAGTGTGTTTTTCGATCAATGTTTTGATGCGTCTGAGGAGCACCATCTGGTGTTGTGTTGACACCTGTAGTCCGTCTGAAGAGTACAGAAGAATTTGACAAATAAATAACCATTGAAGACTTGAATTTATTGCTGTTGCATGCATTTATTGAGTGTTAAATCCGGTAAAAACCATTCTGTTGATCATGTAATTTCACTACACTCAGAAAAACAGAGTTGGAAAGGAACAATGCCAGGGCTGCTGAAGTTGTGGACCTACTGTACCTTAAAAATGATCTGATGTCCTTTCCTCAGTCTGGTCCTCTCCACCCTCCATGTCACATGTCAATCATTGGTTCTCTTCACCCAGTGATGTACCTCCTCCACAGATGGATATTCTGACAATTGCCTCAGTCTTGGTGGTCTTCAGTTTAATGTGTGTTCTCATAAGAGCAAAACTTGTAGTCAAAACCATTAGCCAAGCAGCCCTATGGTAGAAGTCTATAAGGGTTTGTGAGGAGTTTGTTGAATTTTGACATATTACATACATTGTGTTTTTTTTAATCCTAGGAAGGGTGGACAACATTCGCACTTGGGTTACTTCATCACAAACTTACAGTGCATATGGTTATGGACCTACATCTGTAGGTTATAGGCTACAATAAAGTATAATTGGGACAATGTAGCCTACCTTCAAGTGAGGATAGTCACATATGTATGATGGTTTCACAGACTTGAACTGTTCCTTGTTGGGAATGCAAGGTGTCAAGTGTTGATTCCCTTTCCAGCAACTTTTACTGAAATAGTAGAGCATTACCCACTTCCATATAATGACAAAATAATAATATATAATCTTTTAGGAATGCCCCCACATTTCTGATGAACATTAAGTGGAAAGGAGGAGGGGCATAGGAAATGACTTGTCTGTTTGTCTGATGGACGTTGAATGAAGAGAGTATGGATAGATGAAGAGAGCAGGAACAAGAGGGAGAGAGAGGGAGAGAGACAGACAGGGAGATGGGGCTTAAGAGAAATTACGAGATTTGAATAAAGAAGGGACAGACAAGTAATTTCCTATGCCCCTCCTTCTTTCTTCTTAATGTTATCCTTACATCTATCCGTACTCTCTTCATTCATCTGTCCATACTCTCTTCATTCATCTATCCATACTCTCTTCATTCATCTATCCATACTCTCTTCATTCATCTATCCATACTCTCTTCATTATTCTATCCATACTCTCTTCATTCATCTATCCATACTCTCTTCATTCATCTATCCATACTCTCTTCATTCATCTATCCATACTCTCTTCATTCATCTATCCATACTCTCTTCATTCATCTGTCCATACTCTTGATTAATCTATCCATACTCTCTTCATTCATCTATCCGTACTCTCTTCATTCATCTATCCATACTCTCTTCATTCATCTATCCGTACTCTCTTCATTAATCTATCCGTACTCTCTTCATTCATCTATCCATACTCTCTTCATTAATCTATCCATACTCTCTTCATTCATCTATCCATACTCTCTTCATTCATCTATCCATACTCTCTTCATTCATCTATCCATACTCTCTTCATTCATCTATCCATACTCTCTTCATTAATCTATCCATACTCTCTTCATTCATCTGTCCATACTCTTGATTAATCTATCCATACTCTCTTCATTCATCTATCCGTACTCTCTTCATTCATCTATCCATACTCTCTTCATTCATCTATCCGTACTCTCTTCATTATTCTATGCATACTCTCTTCATTCATCTATCCTCTTCATTCATCTATCTATACTCTCTTCATTCATCTATCCGTACTCTCTTCATTCATCTATCCATACTCTCTTCATTCATCTATCCATACTCTCTTCATTCATCTATCCATACTCTCTTCATTCATCTATCCATACTCTCTTCATTCATCTATCCATACTCTCTTCATTCATCTATCCATACTCTCTTCATTCATCTATCCGTACTCTCTTCATTCATCTATCCATACTCTCTTCATTATTCTATGCGTACTCTCTTCATTAATCTATCCTCTTCATCCATCTATCCATACTCTCTTCATTCATATAACCATTCAAGACACAAATGTAACTCTTTGTCATGCTTTTTTACTAAGAACATTAGCTACCTAGTTGGCTAACGTTAGGTCTTAGCTTATGATCACAAACGTCAATCATTCATCATGATCGATAAATGACTGATAATCTGAAAATCCCAAATAGCCTACTTCATTGTCTTTGTAACACCATTTTAAAATAATTACCAAGTGTGTTTACCTTGTCATGTTGATTTTCCTTTTTCATTTGTTCAATAACTAGCAACAAGAGAAGAGATTCCAAGGAGCTCTGTGAAGAAGTCTCGTTTAAGTCAGGTTCTCTCACCAGCTCATTTCAAACGAGGCTGTGAAACTGTGCATCTCCCGCGGTTCGTGGCAGGCATGAGTGAACTCCGAACTCTCTGTTCCCGGGATTCCCTCTCTAAAGTTCTTCCTATGTAGTGCGCATTTACTTTGTCACAGGGAATGTCCAAACTCAATCAGTGCGGCGTTGAATGTTGCTACGTTACTCATGGACGTGGTTTTGCACCAATTTTGCTGTGGACAAAAAGGACACCCATCACCATCTATTAAGAGGCAATGGAAACTTGTGAGACTGCAGCTCCATGAATACCTAAAGGAGTTACTTTGATGCTGATTGAAGTTGTGGAGTCTGTCCTCTTTTCCACACTAGAGGCAGATCATCAACGGGTAGCTGGCGGCATGGCTGTTAGTCAAAGTGATCATCATGTCAGACTACGTGTGCCTGGTGTAATTATAGGAGACATTCACAGATGTTAGAGAGGTGAGATCTCAGTAGATCAGGACACACTTCACCAGCCTTTGGCCCAATCCCAAATTGACCTTTGCTGTTGTGGAGATCTGAAAGGATCTGATCGGCATCTTTGATGATGACATGTTCTAGGGGTGAAACTCAGAGCCACCCGAGAGTCCCCTAGATAGACTTTTGTAATGTTTGCTTCCATTTGCCTCCATCTTTGAAAAGAGGAAGATGTATTTAGATACATTTGCATCTTTACTGAAATGCATGGCATGCCTGACAAAATTCCACAAATGCATGGCTATGATATCTAGTATCCAAAGTGGTTTCTAATTCGGCTTCTTAAGTTACATTTCACGCATTGATCAATGGAGAAATATTTTTTGCCCACCAAACCAACATTTGGGAAGTGAATTTAATTTGATTGCACCTAATTGCAACATTCTGTGATAAAGAGCGCATGTTCAACTTCATAATCACAGAGGGAAGTACAGATAAATACTTTTTAAATTTGTATTTATTACATATGCACATGAAAGACAATGTATCATGTTTGTAGTCATTTGTTGTAGTCATTTAAATGCATGTTCATGCTTCTGGTATGTGTCAAGTAAAATAAAAGTGCATTTGGGCAAAATGTGTCATAGCTGCGGCAGCCTATTAGAAGACTTGTAGGGATGACTTTGTCTTGTCTTAGGACTTTTAGGCCTCCCATGAGATGGATTGTCATGCCAGTTAATGTGTTATGTGGAGTTCTGTGATTAAATGTTAAGCTTGTTCTTGTTCTGCAGTCTTAATTATAATGACATACAGTGTCTTCAGAAAGTATTCGTACACCTTGACTTATTTCACATTTTGTTGTGTTATAGCCTGAATTAATAATGGACTACATAGTTTTTTTTTTTTATCATCTATACACATTGCCCCATAATTACAAAGCAAAAACATTTTATTTTTTTTCCAAATGTATCTAAAATAAAATACAGAAATATCTCATTTACATAAGTATTCACACCCGAGTCAATACGTGTTAGAATACGTGTTAGACATTAAGAGCTTTGCACTCCTGGATTGTACAATATTTGCACATTCTTCAAGCTCTGTCATGTTGGTTGTTGATCATTGCTAGACAGCCATTTTCAATTCTTGCCATAGATGTTCCAGCCAATTTAAGTAAAACTGTAACTAGGCCACTTATGAACATTCAGTGTCGTCTTGGTAAGCAACTCCAGTGTATATTTGCCCTTGTGTTTTAGGTTATTGTCCTGCTGAAAGGTGAATTTTTCTCCCAATGTCTGAAAGCAGACTGAACCAGATTGTCCTCTAGGATTTTGCCTGTGCTTAGCTCTATTGCGTTTTTTGATGAAGAGAAAACTCTCTAGTCATTGCCGATGACAAGCATACCCATAACATGATGCAGTCACCACCATGCTCAAAAATATTAAGAGTGGTATTAGGTGATATGTTTGGGGCAAATCCAACATGACATAACACTTTCTATTCAGGACATATAGTTGCATGACACATTATTTAAAATTTTACTTTAGTGCTTCATTGCAAACAGGATGCATGTTTTGGAATATTTTATTCAGTACAGGCTTTCTTCCTTCTTTGGATTAACTGCAATGTTGTTGATCCATCCTCAGTACTCTCCCATCACAGCCATTAAACTTTGTAACTGTTTTAAAGTCACCAATGGCCTCTTTGTGAAATCCCAGAGTGGTTTCCTTCCTCTGGCAACCGAGTTATGAAGGATGCCTGAATCTTTGTAGTGACTGGGTGTATCGATACACCTTACAAAGTGTAAATAATAACTTCACCATTTTCAAAGGGATATTCATTGTCTGATTTTTTATTTTTACTCATTTACACAACATGGCCAAAAGTATATGGACACGTGCTCGTTGAACATCTTATTCAAAACTCATGGGGATTAATATGGAGTTGTGCCCCTCTTTGATGCTATAACAGCTTCCACTCTTATGGGAAGGCTTTCCACTAGATGTTGGAACATTGCTGCGGGGACTTACTAATGTTTCTGTGGCTGAATGGCAGCGAGGTCAGGCACTGATGTTGGGTAATTAGGCATAGCTCGCAGTCAGCGTTCCAATTCATCCCAAAGGAGATCAATGGGGTTGAAGTCAGGGCTCTGTGCAGACCAGTCAAGTACTTCCACACCGATCTCGACAAACAATTTCTGTGTGGACCTCGCCTTCTACACAGGGGCATTGTCATGCTGAAACAGGAAAGGGCATACCCCAAATTGTTTCCACAAAGTTGGAAGCACAGAATCCTCTAGAATGTCATTGTATGCTGTAGCGTTAAGATTTCCCTTCACTGGAACTAAGGGGCCTAGCCTGAAAAACAGCCCCAGACCATTATTCCTCCTCCACCAAACTTTACAGTTGGCACTATGCATTCGGGCAGGTAGCGTTCTCCAGGCATCCGCCAAACCCAGATTTGTCCGTTGGACTGGTGTTTTGCGGGTACTACTTAATTTTTGGCAAAAACTCAACTCGTCGTGTTTGGAGGACAAAGAATGCTGAGTTGCATCCAAAGAACACCATACCTACTGTGAAGCATGGGGGTGGAAACATCATGCTTTGGGGCTGTTTTTCTGCAAGGGGACCAGGATGACTGATCCGTGTAAAGGAAAGAATGGGGCCATGTATCATGAGATTTTGAGTGAAAACCTCCTTCCATCAGCAAGGGCATTGAAGATGAAACATGGCTGGGTCTTTCAGCATGACGATGATCCCAAACACACCACCCGGGCAACAAAGGAGTGGCTTTGTAAGAAGCATTTCAAGGTCCTGGAGTGGCCTAGCCAGTCTCCAGATCTCAACCCCATAGAAAATCTTTGGAGGGAGTTGAATGTCCGTGTTGCCCAGTAACAGCCCCAAAACATCACTGCTCTACAGGAGATCTGCATGGAGGAATGGGCCAAAATACCAGCAACAGTGTGTGAAAATCTTGTGAAGACTTACAGAAAATGTTTGACCTCTGTCATTGCCAACAAAGTGTATATACCAAAGTATTGAGATAAACTTTTGTTATTGACCAAATACTTATTTTCCATCATAATTTGCAAATAAATTCATAAAAAATCCTACAATGTGATTTTCTGGATTTTTTTTCTCATTTTGTCTGTCATAGTTGAAGTGTACCTAATGATGGCCTCTCTCATATTTTTAAGTGTGAGAACTTGCACAATTGGTGGCTGACTAAATACTTTTTTGCCCCACTGTATATATATATAAAATATATATATTTTTTTTTCATCTGCTTCAACCAGCATCAAAGTAACTCCCCATAAACACATATTCAAGGGGCTGCTGCTGCAATCTCTCAGGTTTCCCATCGCCCCTCAACACATTAACACTGAGAAGACATAGGACAGTGTACAATGAGTTCAATCCGAGTAATTTAAGATGGGTGATTGAGTTGTTGGTGATGGGTGATTGAGTTCAGTTTACCCACCTATTATTCTAGATATTATTCTTCTGAGTTAGGGTTTACCCATCTGTTTACCCAAGGTGCTCACTGTTTACCAATCTATTGAGAGCTATGACCAAAGAGAGGGGAAGGTCAATTAATGATGAGTTTTCTGATTCAATCAGATGTGTGTGGTGATTGAACCTCCAACCTCAGCAGTTTATCCCTTTCCGTCTGTCCAGGGCGGTTGATTTATACACTGTAGATCAATAAATCTGGATCTGCTAGAAGAGCCATAAGTCTGTCTCAGCACTCTGCTCATTAAGACCTGTGACATCCAGGAGAAATATAGCTGAAAAAAAGTCTTGCTCTATTGCTATGCTCTTTTGCTCCTTGGGCTGTGTTCCGAAATAGCATCCTATTCCCTGTACTTTTAACCAGAGCCCTACGATCTGTCAGAATCGTAAGGTTATTTGGTGGCTGTGGAGCTGGTTCTTAAAAGTCATAATTTTACAGCAATAGAAGTCCTGCTTTGGGTGTAGCTCGCTCGTCTAACAGCGGGTCAGTGGTCACAGAGAGGAAGAGGCGAAGCGAGAGGCGAAGCGATGGGGGTGGATGGACAATGCTCAAAGGATTGGAAATAATTGATTTGTTTTAACTCCTCTTCCATCTATGTTTAAGTCATCTGGTACTTTTCAAAGAATGACAAAATGAGAAGTGAAACCTGTTATTGAAGAGCGCTTAGCCGTGTAAGATGTATTGTCACATTGCAAGGCCCTCTGCATAGGAGTGCCCTGAAATAAATGAGGTAGGGTTGATCAAAGTGTATGATGACATTAGATCCCGAACAAAGTCCTGAATCACATCCTTGTGGTACTCCACACCCGATTTTCAATGAGTCTGACAGTAGATGCAACAATAAACTCACTCAGAGCCTGAACATCAACAGACACTATTCAATTACCTACAGGCTTGATTTGTAAATCTCTCACACAGCGGTCGATGCTTAAATGTCAACGATTGGAGAGTAAAAGGGATTTAGAAGCCCTACTTGAAAGGCTTTATTTTGAGTGGATGTAGATTAAACCTATTGCCTGGTGATAATAGGTCTTTCATTCTCTATTTCCTCTCTTTCACTCGGACCCTCAATGGCCTGGCCTTTCTAGTCTCCCACGAGGCAAGGATCTATACTATACCGCCGCCCTTTAGTTGATTCTGTGTGTTTGTGTGTGTGTGTGTGTGTGTGTGTGTGTGTGTGTGTGTGTGTGTGTGTGTGTGTGTGTGTGTGTGTGTGTGTGTGTGTGTGTGTGTGTGTGTGTGCAAGTTTGCCGATCTCCCCCTCACCCCACGTAACATACACCCGATACCGCCGCCTTGCTGAGTCTCTCTCTCTGATCCTATTGGTGCTCCACTTTCCCCCTGTGCAAGGTTACCATGGAGATCTGAAAATAATGCAGACCCTCTCTACTGTTGCCTTCTCTCCACCAGCTACTCTAGCAGATAATAATTAGGTGGGTGCTTACATGTGTCCTATTTCATGTGTGTATTATACATGTGTTTTTTTGCATATCCCACTCACCCTGAGACATCCTCAGAGGGTCACAGCTAGGGATCAGTCATTATTGACAGCAACCTTGGAGAAATTAGGGTCAAGTGCCTTGCTCAAGGGAACATCAGCCAAGTTTTCACCCAGTCAGCCCGGGGATTCATATCAGCAACCTTTCGGTTACTGGCCCAATGCTCTTAACCGCTAGGCTACCTGCCAACCACAATAGCACTAAGCACAGGGCATTGGAGAGGGTTTTTTGCTACCAGCTTGGCAGGATAGATATACTTTGACCCCTTTTGTTTCAGTACACACTTCTAAGCTGCTATTGATATATGGGAGGAGGGGTTAGGTAGTGATAGAGAGAGATCTATTGTCTGTCTGTCCAAGAAGCAAATAGAGCCGATGATATTGGATTGTTTGTGAACAAGTAGGCTGTAAAATTGGTTTAAAACACCTCTGTTGCTCTCCTAAAGATGGATTTTGGTTCCACATACTATAGATGTGTGCCTCTATATCCTCTTTACGACTGTGGAGGTTTATTGATTTCCTGGGTGTTTACTGTGAAGAGTGATAACAGTGTATAATTTTGGAGCATCTCTCTTCCTCGCTAGTTACCTACTCTGTGATTGCGTTGTGTAGTGTGTAGATATAATCACAAAATGTGTGTCTGTGTGTGCGCGTGCGCGTGCATATGCTATATGGGGGCTGGTGTGAGTGTGTTCTTGTTTTTGTTCCATGGGTGGTTGGTGAGCTGCAAGTGTCAGTTTTGGTGTCTTGTTGATTCTGTAGGATACTGCTGGCAATATGGTGTGGAAGTATAGAAGGATGGTGATGGCGACGGTGATGGCTTAGGCTCTGGTTCCAGAATACTCTCGTGACATTATGATTCTCATTTACATTTACATTTAAGTCATTTAGCAGACGCTCTTATCCAGAGCGACTTACAAATTGGTGCATACACCTTAAGACATCCAGTGGAACAGCCACTTTACAATAGTGCATCTAAATCTTTTAGGGGGTGAGAAGGATTACTTACCCTATCCTAGGTATTCCTTGAAGAGGTGGGGTTTCAGGTGTTCTCCATCCTATCCCAGCGTCTGTAAGAGGTACACACAGCCTGGAATTGTACATCTAATGGAGGAGAATGTCTCCAAAGACAGCTAACGCTTCTATCTATAGATATTTGATGTTACAGTTGTCAAAGCCACTGTCAATCACTTTGAAATCCACTCCAACGTATTGTCATTCTATCAGAATAGCTCCTCTGACTATTTTTGCATTAAGTTCAAGCAGGCAGGAATAGCTACTAGCAGTAATGTAGTTGGCTCTCCATTGCGCTGCCATATAATTATTTTCAGCTGGGACTAACTTAGACACTTGTGGCAAAGAAAGCTAACTGAAAAGAACAGAAGAGCGAAGTAGGAAAAGTTAAAAGCATTTCGGCTCATTAGCCACACTAAGTTGAATATCCATTTTGACAGTCAGTTATTGCTAGCAACGTGTATTTAGCAATGTATGCTAGTTTACCCATGTATAATGCATGAGATGCTAATCAAGGTTAGAGAGAGAGAGAGAGAGAGAGAGACTGTGTTACACACAAATAAAGGACCAATTAACTGACCCGTATGGTTCAAGGGGGATACCTTTCCCCTTATCAGCTCTGGGTTTCAATCCAGCAACCTTTTGGTTACTGACCCAACGCTCCTACCCTCCAGGCTACCTTGGCGGCAGGCATTACAATTTTACTTGACTGGTATAACACGCACGCACACACACACACACACGCATGCGTGCGCACAGACACAGACAGGATTGGAACTATTAGAGGAGGCAGCTGCTGCATTTTGTATTCTCTGTCCCCTTTTATTTCTCCCTCCAGCTGAGTATCTGCGTAATGTTCCCATGAGTAAAACACTGGCGCAGTCTCTGTGATTGGCTCGCCAAATCTCACCATTTGAAATTTCTTGTAGAGGCTTATTTTATACACTTAACTAAATTACAAACGCAACATGCAATCATTTCTAACATTTCACTAAGTTACAGTTCTTATAAAGAAATCAGTCCGTTGAAATAAATAAATTAGGCCCTAATCTATGGATTTCACATGACTGGGAATGCAGATATGCATCTGTTGGTCACAGATAAAGTACCTTAGGGGGAAAAAGTAGGGCCGTGGATCGGTAAACCAGTCAGTATCTGGTGTGACCACCATTTGTCTCATGTAGCACGAAACATTTCTTTCACATAGAGTTGATTGTGGCCTGTGGAATGTTGTCCCACCCTCTTCAATGACTGTATGAAGTTGCTGGATATTGGTGGGAACTGGAACATGCTGCCATACACCTCGATCCAGAGCATCCCAAACATGCTCAATGGGTGATATGTCTGGTGAGTACGCAGGCCATGGAAGAACTGGGACATTTTCAGCTTCCAGGAGTTGTGTACAGATCCTTGCGACATGGGGCGGTGCAGTATCATTCCGAAACATGAAGTGATGGCGGAGGATGAATGGCACGACAATGGGCCTCAGGATCTCGGCACAGTATCTCTGTGCATTCAAATTGCCATTGATAAAATGCAATTGTGTTCATTGTCTGTAGCTTATGCCTGCCCATACCATAACCCCACCGCCACCATGGGGCACTCTTTTAAAAACGTTGACATCAGCAAACCGCTCACCCACATAGCGCCATAAATGCTGTCTGCCATCTGCTCGGTACAGTTGAAACCGGGATTAATCCATGAAGAGCACACTTCTCCAGCATGCCAGTGGCCATCAAAGGTGAGCATTTGCCCACTGAAGTCAGATACGACGCCAAACTACAGTTAGGTTAGGTCCCTGGTGAGGACAACGAGCATGCATATGAGCTTCCCTGAGACAGTTTGACAGTTTTTGAAGAAATTATTCAGTTGAGCAATCTAGTCTGGTCTCAGACGATCCCTCATTTGAAGAAGCCGGATGTCGAGGTCCCGGGCTGGCGTGATTACACGTGGTCAGCAGTTGTGAGGCCAGTTGGATGAACTGCCAAATGATCTAAAACGATGTGGTAGAGAAATGAACATTCAATTATCTGGCAACAGCTCTGGTGGACAGTCCTGCAAGTCAGCATGCCAATTGCACGCTCCTTTTATTGTCCCCAGCACAAGGTGCACCTGTGTAATGATCATGCTGTTTAATCAGCTTCTTGATTTGCCATATCTGTCAGGTGCATGGATTATCTTGGCAAAGGAGAAATGCTCACTAACAGGGATATAAACAAATTTGTGCACAAAATTTGAGAGAAATAAGCTTTTTGTGTATATGGAACATTTCTGGTATCTTTTATTTCAGCTCATGAAACATGGGACCAACGCTTTACATGTTACGTTTATATTTTGGTTGCGTGTACATGTTCTTAATACCCGGGTCCTACAGGTTTTCAGCACAGAGAAACTGACTGTCATTATTGTGGTTCAGCACATGTTCTTCATGCCTGTTCTGTAGACAGTTTCTCTGTAATTCAGTAAAAATGGAGAAACAGTAACCATTAGGGTTCTTCACGTGATCTATGACCCCTGACCTGTGTCTCTCTTTTTGTCCACAGCTAAATGAAAACAGGAGAGGAGGGGAAACAGAGAAGTCATCTGCTTCATCTGAACAAAGACGCTGAAACAGAAACTCATGGTATGTTGGTGTCACTTCCATCCAAATCTCAACTCATGATCTCTCAGCATATAGCTTCAACACTGAGTTTGCCCGACTAATACTTTTCTCTCAAAAACACTTCCATTTCTCAATTGCCCATTTCTCAAAGCCTCCTCTCCCTCTGTGTTTTTCTCACATCAGTTATTTCCCTGTGCATGTCTATCTTAGCCCAGAGAATTGTGGAGGTGTTTAGGCCCAAACTGCTATCCTCTTCCTCTAGCCCCAGTTTAATCAAGCACAGGTGTGTGTGTGTGTGTGTGTGTGTGTGTGTGTGTGTGTGTGTGTGTGTGTGTGTGTGTGTGTGTGTGTGTGTGTGTGTGTGTGTGTGTGTGTGAGGTGTGTGTGTGTGTGTGTGTGTGTCAACAGGAGGCATGGAGTTTTGACCAAGGATCTTATACAACCACCTTATAGGAGGCTTGGAGAAGGATTCTGTGAATGATCTGAGTCTCAAGCTTTCTCCAGAGAATTGTGGAGGTGTTTGCCCAAACTGCTATCCTCTTCCTCTGTTTAATGTGTGTGTGTGTGTGTGTGTGTGTGTGTGTGTGTGTGTGTGTGTGTGTGTGTGTGTGTGTGTGTGTGTGTGTGTGTGTGTGTGTGTGTGTGTGTGTGTGTGTGTGTGTGTGTGTTTGTGTGTGTGTGTGTGCATCAACAGGAGGCATGGAGTTTTGACCAAGGATCTTATACAACCACCATAGGTTGGAGAAGGATTCTGGTGAATGATCTGAGTCTCAAGCTTTCTCCAGAGAATTGTGGAGGTGTTTAGGCCCAAACTGCTATCCTCTTCCTCTAGCCCCAGTTTAATCAAGCACACTGAGGTGTGTGTGTGTGTGTGTGTGTGTGTGTGTGTGTGTGTGTGTGTGTGTGTGTGTGGTGTGTGTGTCTTATAGGTGTTGTGAGAGGAGGATGAGATTTGGATCTTATAGGCTTGGAGAAGGATGGCTGGGTCTTATAGGCTTGGAGAAGGATGGCTGGGTCTTATAGGCTTGGAGAAGGATTCTGGTGAATGATGAGTCTCAAGCTTTCTACAGAGATTACCAACAGTCTGCATTCCATTGCAACATACTGTACATCCGTGCCTTGATATGAAGGGAATGGCAAGGGATAGATGGGTCTTACGCACACCACCAGAACTCAGAGAAGGAAGGCTGGGTCTCACTAAGACACCACCAGTGGACTTTGACCCCTCAGCCTGTCACAGCGGTGCAGTGGTTTAGGGTTAGACCCTTTGTTAAACATAGAGATCTAAAGCATTAGCATTCAAAGCACGCCTCGGCAGCAGACATGCATAGATCGAGAGGTTAAAGTGGACTTCAGACAAAGCCACAACATAGCCTGCAGACAGACATGGAAACCTTTCACCATACAGCTTTCCCTTTAAAGCTAGAAAACAAGCGTGTGTGTGAGCGTGTTTGCACATGTGTGTTTGTTTGTTCCTGATAACTTTTATGGATGAAATAATGTATTTTCCATTTCCAGATGGTAGCCTAGAGCAGTGGCTCCCAACTCTCAGGTGTGCCATAACTTTTCCTAATTTGATTATTTTTTTTGAACACTGACTTATAAACGTGACCTGTGGAATGCACTATGCACATGGACTGTTACTGGTGTTATTTAACAAGTGGTGTATTTACATGTGTGTAGCAGATGGCCATCTTTCTTTTTCTTTTGAGACACAAACACACGCCCACACACAGACACCCCCCCACCCCACCTTCCCCCACCACACACACTTTCTCCAGGCTTTGGTTTTGACTCCCTCAAAGGTACAACCTGTAACACAACTAGGCCCTGCTGTGGTTGTTTTGACCTTTTCTCTTTCCATGCACTCAGTCTGATTCCTCTGTATTGTAGCCTATCTTGAATATTAATGTGTCCCTTCAAAAAAAGCTTCACGGTAAGAGGCTTAGCTAACAAACCAACAAAGTAAACAGTAACAGGTTTGGCCTGTGGTTCTGGTCCTCTATCTAACTAACATATGGCCTGGTAATAGGGAGCAGAGCCGTGTGAGTGATCACTCATGAGACAAATGGCCATCCAAGCTGTTCCTAACGCTAAAGTTCTCCCGCAGCTCTGATGTGCTGTTTTTTGATGGTGTAGGGTGAATTTACCCATAGACGCTGATCTTGGGTCAGTTTAGCATTTTCCTCGCTAATGGTTAAGGTTAGGATTGGGGCAAGGGAAGTTGATCCTAGATCTGTACCTAGGGGAAACTTCACCCTGGAGTTCTTTGTTTGTAGTAACAGAAACTACCCCCTGGGCACAGACGTCAATTCAAAGTCTATTCCACGTTGGTTCAACATAATTTAATTAAATGGCTTGGAATCAACGTTGATTCAAATATATGTGTGCCCAGTGGGTAGTGTTAAGTGGAGATGCCAAACACTAGTCTGCAAAGACAAAACACACTCTCACCCCCTCCCCACAGCGCACAACACCTCAGCACATGCTCAGTCTTTTATGCAGAGCTCGTAGTCTTGGAAAGTGTTCTAAATGTTGTCGAAAATCCCAGGGGGTTATTACGATAAAAAACGATCACAGAGTCCCATGTTACATTTTCACCCCTTTTTCATGTTCACTTTGTATTTGTTTTTTATGGATTATAAAACAGACATAAAGGGACAGATTAAGCCTAGTCTTGGACTAAAAAGTATGCACAGTTCATCAACAACACTGTAGATTCTTACCCTAAAAAACCTGTTTACATGTTTTCCCACTCTGGGCTGAATGTAGTATTTTCTTCACCCAACTTTTCACCTGAATCTCAACCAAATATAAATCAAAACTAGACGTTGAAATGATGTCTGTGCCCAGTGGGTTTTGTAATGGTCGAGGTTGGAGATGAGAAGCACGTACAGGGAGTGAACATTTAATTAGCACGGACATGGAACAGGACAGGATAGCGTCTCGACATAAACACATAACGACATTAATGTAGACACGGGGAACAACCTACCTCATCCCCATACTGTTTTTATTTATTTACTTTTCTGCTCTTTTGCACAACAATATCTCTACCTGTACATGACCATCTGATCATTTATCACTCCAGTGTTAATCTGCTAAATTGTAATTATTTGCCTAACTCCTCATGCCTTTTGCACACAATGTATATAGACTTTTTTTTCTACTGTGTTATTGACTTGTTAATTGTTTACTCCATGTGTAACTCTGTGTTGTTATCTGTTCACACTGCTATGCTTTATCTTGGCCAGGTCGCAGTTGCAAATGAGAACTTGTTCTCAACTAGCCTACCTGGTTAAATAAAGGTGAAATAAAATGTAAAAAAAAAAATTAAACCAGAGGAGCAGACAATTAGACCTGCCAATCAACAAAGGGAAGGAGTCCAGGTGAGTCCAATGAGCGCTTCTGCGCATAATGATAGTGACAGGTGTGTGTAATGAAGGGCAGCCTGGCGCCCTCGAGCACCAGAGAGGGAGAGCGGGAGCATGCGTGACAGGTTTACTGGACTAGCTTGGTTGCTATCACAATAGTATCTAGATTTTGGAAGTAGCAGAAGACCGTTATGTGATAGTAGATGCTGTGGGTTACTCTGAGAAGGTTCCAATGTAATGATGCGTGTTCTTCGATTTGGACAATATTCAAAGGAGTTTGTAATGCAATGAACGATGTGTGTGCTTTGATAATCATCGATTCTATCAACACATGCCTAGGCAGACAATCCATTCCATACGTCCATTCACAGAGCATTCCGGTTCAAATGGTCTGAACCCAACAGGAATGCAGTCCGTCTAATAATATACCCCATTGTCATCAACTCATTATCATTTCACACATGATTTACATTGACTTGGAGCTTCATTCTCATGGAAAGCCCCAGTGTGTGCGTGTATGTATGCATGTGTGTGTCTACAGCCCCCTTGGGAACACCCTGGTTGCGCCCTAACAGGCCTCTGTGTTGAAGTGTTTGTGATCCCTGCGGGAATTAAACCCACAACCTCGTGGTGTGTTGCTAGAGACATCCTGTTACCAAATTGAGCCACACAGCAGACCACAAATGTGTTTGTGTTCATTGTTCAACACCACCGCATACACAGAGAGAGAGAGAGAAAGAGAGAGAGAGAAGACTAAGGAGGAGAGGGGGTGATTCAGTGGATCAATGCCCATTGACCATCTGCCATCCCTGGGCTATGAATCGATCCATCCTCCCTGAGCATGTTACTATCTCCACTCTGTCTGATACAGGTGTTGACCCTATTAAGTGAGAACTGGAGCAAAGCCTATATATCTGCTGTATGAAGGAGAATGTGGAGGAGGAGATGAAAGAGGTTGGGATTGAGGTGGAGGAGGGAAAAGACGGAGGGGGGTTGACAGAGGAGGGGAGGGAAAAGACTGAGGACGGAGGGTGAGGGAGGAGTAAGAGGGAGAAGACGAAGGACGACAAGGATCACTACCACACCGAGCATGGATATCAGCCAGGATCTTTCCCCTTACTCCTGTGGTTGTATTGAATTGAAAAATGCTAGATGGCAGAGACGTTGGCCTGCATTCTTGTTGATAGCATATGGTCTGGATATATTCTATCAGACTCTATCTCTCTCTCTCTCTCTCTCTGATTAAATTCAAGGGCTTTATTGGCATGGGAGAAACATATGTTACCATTGCCAAAGCAAGTGAAGTAGATAATAAACAAAAGTGAAATAAACAATAACAATTAACAGTGAACATTACACTCACAGAAGTTCCAAAAGCTGGTTCTCTCTCTCTCGACTGGGAGGACTCCGTGTCCAGATTGGAAAGAGTGTTAGTATATCAGACTATTGTTCAGGACTGTGTCAGCTGCTTGGTCACCTTTATCCTTGGGCCTCAGACTTTCTCATCGGGACTGTACCAGCATGAAAAGCGCTCCCTAGAGGCAATAAAGGGGATTACTGTTCACTGTACACTGGCATGCTGCAGTTTCTGAAATTGTAATACACATAATACCTTTTCCCAATAGCTGTTTAGTCTCCAAATGCCTTCACTGATTTTTTTTCTAGTCTTAACAAATATTTTTTGTACAATGAATAGAAATGATTAATGGGTCTACTGAGCAAGGATAACTGAGACCAATCTTGCCCACTTGTCTTGGTGTACAGTACAGCGCCTGCAGAGGTCATCTGTAAGATCTCATCTTACATATATAAAAGCTATTTTGTATAGCCTTCTCTGAAACAATTAAAGTACCTTGCCTGATGGCAGAGGAGTAGCAAGCAGTATTGTATGTTTCCACCTGGGCTTTTAACCAGCATTTGGGCTCTGGCCAGCCAGCCACAGCCAGTTTCCCTAACAACCAGATCCAAATGAGTTCCAGTTTGACCATGAGAACACCGTATCCTCTCTGAGTCCCATACCGTGAAGCTTGAAGCTTCACACTTTCTTCGCGTGAGATCTGGTTGAAGAACTTCTCATTCCTTGAGTGTTCAGTCAAAGTTGTCTGTCAATCTTCCTTTGACAAAGATTTTTTTCTACAACAAGCAGGACGCACAAGACATTCTCCAAACACCCGACAGGGCCGACATCCATGGTATATGCAAGAGGAAGAGGCGCAGGTACAGGGGACACAGAGCCGGATGTCTCGTGAGGACCCGCAGAAGGCGAGTGGGAAAGCTGCCATTACCGTCAATATTACTCGCCAACGTGCAATCATTGGACAATAAATTAGACGAGGTACGATCACGAATATCCTACCAACGGGACATCATAAACTGTAATATCCTATGTTTCACGGAATCGTGGCTGGATGACGACATGGATATTCAGCAAGCGGGATATATGCTGCACCGGCAAGATAGAACAGCACGCTCCGGGGGTGGGGTCTGTGCATATTTGTAAACAACAGCTGGTGCGCAAAATCTAAGGAAGTCTCTAGATTTTGCTCGCCTGAAGTAGAGTATATTGTGTTCCCTTTGCAGGCCACACTACTTGCCTAGAGAGTTTTCAGCTATACTTTTTGTGGCTGTTTATTTAACACCACAGAGAGGTGCTGGCACGAAGACCGCAGTCAGCTGTATAAGGAAATAAGCAAACAGGAAACCACTCACCCAGAGGCGGTGCTCCTAGTGGCCGGAGACTTTAATGCAGGGAAACTTAAATCAGTTCTACTAAATTTATATAACCATGTTAAATGTGCAACCAGAGGGAAAAATATTCTAGATCACCTGTACTCCACACGTGTACAAAGCTCTCCCTCGCCCTCCAGTTGGTAAATCCAACCACAACTCTATCCTCCAGATTTATGCTTACAAGCAAAAATTAAAGCATGAAGCACCAGTGACTCGGTCTATAAAAAAGTGGTCAGATGAAGCAGATGCTAAACTACAGGACTGTTTTGCTATCACAGACTGGAACATGTTCTGGGATTCTTCCGATGGCATTGAGGAGTACACCACATCAGTCACTGGCTTTATCAATAAGTGCATTGAGGACGTCGTCCCCACAGTGACTGTACGTACATACCCCAACCAGAAGCCATGGATTACAGGCAACATTCGCACTGAGCTAAAGGGTAGAGCTGCCGCCTTCAAAGGCGGGAAGCTTACAAGAAATGATGCTATGCCCTGCGACGAACCATCAAACAGGGAAAGCGTCAATACAGGGCTAAGATTGAATCATACTACACCAGCTCCGACGCTTGTCTTATGTGGCAGGGCTTGCAAACTATTACAGACTACAAAGGGAAGCACAGCCGCGAGCTTCTCAGTGACACGAGCCTACCAGATGAGCTAAATCACTTCTATGCTCGCTTCGAGGCATTAGAGCATCAACTGGCCAATTGCCAGGGGGAATGCAGAGCACAAGATTAAAATAAAATGCGATAAAAATCAAACTTAGTTTAGTACAAAAACACAACGTCACTACAAAATAGTAGTAGCCTATAAACTTTGCCAAAATATTTCAAACTACTTTTGTAATACAACGTTAGGTATTTTAAACGTTAATAATCGATCAAATTGTAGACGGGGCAATCTGTATTCAATACAGGAATGAAAACAAACCAGCACTGCTGTTCACGTCTTGCGCAACCCTGAAAAGTGTCCCCAGTTCCGAAATGGCCTACTTCTTCATAGCACAAAGGAATAACCTCAACCATATTCCAAAGACTGGCGACATCGTGTGGAAGCGGTAGGAACTGAAAATAGGTTCCTATTAAATATCCAATGGCAAAGACAATTTAGTGAACAGAGGGGGGGGGGGGATCTGAACAGTTAGTCTTCGGGGTTTTGCATGCTACATAAGTTCTGTTATACTCACAGACATGATTCAAACAGTTTTAGAAACTTCAGAGTGTTTTCTATTCAAATATATGAATAATATGCATATCTTATATTCTTGGCATGAGTAGGAGGAAGTTGAAATTGGGCATGCTATTTATCCAAAAGTGAAAATTCTGCCCCCTAACTTTAAGAGGTTAGACAGGTCAGCATACACAAAGCTACGGTGCCAGACGGATTACCAGGATGTGTGCTCCGGGAATGTGCTGACCAACTGGCAGGTGCCTTCACTGACATTTTCAACATGTCCCTGATTGAGTCTGTAATACCAACATGTTTCAAGCAGACCACCATAGTCCCTATGCCCAAGAACACAAAGGCAACCTGCCTAAATGACTACCAGACCCATAGCACTCACGTCCGTAGCCATGAAGTGCTTTGAAAGGCTGGTAATGGCTCACATCAACACCATTACCCCAGAAACCCTAGACCCACTCCAATTTGCATACCGCTCAAACAGATCCACAGATGATGCAATCTCTATTGCACTCCACACTGCCCTTTCCCACCTGGACAAAAGGAACACTTATGTGTGAGAATGCTATTAATTGACTACAGCTCAGTGTTCAACATCATAGTGCCCTCAAAGCTCATCACTAAGCTAAGGATCCTGGGACTGAACACCTCCCTCTGCAACTGGTTTTGGACTTCCTGACGGGCCACCCCCATGTGGTAAGGGTAGGTAGCAACACATCTGCCACGCTGATCCTCAACACTGGAGCTCCCCAGGGGTGCGTGCTCAGTCCCCTCCTGTACTCCCTGTTCTCCCACGACTGCATGGTCAGGCACGACTCCAACACCATCATTAAGTTTGCAGACGACACAACAGTGGTAGGCTTGATCACCGACAATGATGAGACAGCCTATAGGGAGGAGGTCAGAGACCTGGCCGGGTGGTGCCTGAATAACAACATATCCCTCAACGTAACCAAGACTAAGGAGATGATTGTGGACTACAGGAAAAGGAGGACCGAACACGCCCCCATTCTCATTGACGGGGCTGTAGTGGAGCAGGTTGAGAGCTTCAAGTTCCTTGGTGTCCACATCATCAACAAACTAGAATGGTCTGCGTCCGTATTATGAGGTATTAGCATTATCATCCGTGTGTGTATGTGCGAAGATTGTGTGTGTGTGTGGTGTTTGCACCTTCTGTATCCAGACTGATGCAAACAATGTACCACACACATACACACACACACCTGCTCCCCCTGCACGGTGGAGAGGGGACAATCAGCCTGGTCCCTAGGGGTCAATTATAGGTGATCATTGAAGAGGTCAACGGCATTTGAGAGAGGTCAAGTTCCATCCTCATGATCTCAGCAGTATCTGATGGGTTAATGATGACTTGCTATGCAGCCTCATGGCTCATGGTCTGGGCGGGCGAGGGTTTGAGGAGGGTGGGAGAGTAAAGAGGGTGAGCAGCAGGGTGGGGGAAGGTGAGGGAGGGAGGGTGAGGATTTGGTATGCAGGCTCATGGTCAGGGTTGAGGGTGGGTGAAGGTGGCTGGGGGAGTTTGGCTCAGATCAGACACAGCTACCTCCCAAATGGCAACCTATTCCCTATATAGTGCACTATTTTGGACTGGGCCCTGGTCAAAAGTAGTGCACCAAATAGGGAATATGGTGCCATTTGGATCAGAGCAGACACAGTTTCCTTGTCCTGCTGGTACATCTGTCCTGAATGGGGGGTAGGGGAGAGATGATGGGTGAGATGAGGGAGGGGGGGGAGACGGAGGAGATGGGTATAATAGTCAGGAGAGAGGGATGATGGGAGGAGCGATGGGGTGATGGAGGAAATGGTGGAGAGGAGAGATGGGGAGGGAAGAGGGGGGCAATAGAGTCACTTCATGAATTGAGCTGAAAGTGCCACACTCAAGGAGAAACCACCATGCAGCCAAGGGTGTTCAGTTTTGAAAGAGAACCCAACCACTACTATCTTCAAAGGTAAGGCATATATTATATAGCTATTTCTGACTTTTGTGTCGCAACTCCCTGGTTGAAAATGATTTGTTATGCATTTGTGTGCTGGACGCTGTCCTCAGATAATCACATGGTTTGTTTTCGCCATAAAGCCTTTTTGAAATCTGACACCTTGGCTGGATTAACAACAAGTTAAGGTATATTTTGATGTATTACACTTGTGATTTCATGAAAGTTTAATATTTATAGTAATTTAATTTGAATTTCACGCTCTGCAATTTCACCGGATGTTGGCAAGGTGGGACGTTAATGTCCCACCTATCCCAAAGAAGTTTTAACTGACTTGCATAGTTAAATAAAGGTCATAAAAAATAGAATGGCACTACAATGGATAGCTTCTAAGTTACAGGCTCCTCACCAATTCTGCTAGGTTGTGTTTTTTTGTGCTGATCATAACTTTTTTTGTACATAATGTTTTTGCCATCATTTCTTATGACAGAAAGAAAGGTTCTGGACAGCTACACTATATATACAAAAGTATGTGGACACTTCTGCAAATCAGTGGATTCAGCTATTTCAGCCACACCTGTTGCTGACAAGTGTATACAATTGAGCACACAGCCATGCAATCTCCATAGACAAACATTGGCAGTAGAATGGCCTTACTGAAGAGCTCAGTGACTTTCAACGTGGCACCGTCAACGTGGCAACAAGTCAGTTCGTAAAATTTCTGCCCTGCCAGATCCGAGCTCAACTGTAAGTGCTGTTATTGTGAAGTGGAAATGCCTAGAAGCAGCAACTGCTCAGCCACAAAGTGGTAAGGACGAATATGGGTTTGGCGGATGCCAGGAGAACGCAACGTGCCCGAATGCATAGTGCCAACTGTAAAGTTTGGTGAAGGAGGAATAATGGTCTGGGGCTGTTTTTCATGGTTTGGGCTAGGCCCCTTAGTTCCAGTGAAGGGAAATCTTACCGCTACAGCATACAATGACATTCTAGACGATTCTGTGCGTCCAACTTTGTGGCAACAGTTTGGAAAAGGCCCTTTCCTGTTTCAGCATGAAAATGCCCCCATCCACAAAGCGAGGTCCATACAGAAATGGTTTGTCGAGATCAGTGTGGAAGAACTTGAGTGGCCTGCACAGAGCCCTGACCTCAACTCCATCGAACACCTTTGGGATGAATTGGACCGCCAACTGCGAGCCAGGCCTAATCGCCCAACATCAGTGCCCGACCTCAATAATGCTTGTGGCTGAATGGATGCCACATGTCCACATACTTTTGGTAATGTAGTGTATGTTGACTTTGATGTTAGCTAATAATGGTGATAACGATGTCGGCTGTGTGTAGTGGTTAGCAATTATACATTTACATTTACATTTAAGTAATTTAGCAGACGCTCTTATCCAGAGCGACTTACAAATTGGTGCATTCACCTTATGACATCCAGTGGAACAGCCACTTTACAATAGTGCATCTAAATCTTTTAAGGGGGGTGAGAAGGATTACTTTATCCTATCCTAGGTATTCCTTAAAGAGGTGGGGTTTCAGGTGTCTCCGGAAGGTGGTGATTGACTCCGCTGTCCTGGCGTCGTGAGGGAGTGTGTTCCACCATTGGGGAGCCAGAGCAGCGAACAGTTTTGACTGGGCTGAGCGGGAACTGTACTTCCTCAGTGGTAGGGAGGCGAGCAGGCCAGAGGTGGATGAACGCAGTGCCCTTGTTTGGGTGTAGGGCCTGATCAGAGCCTGGAGGTACTGAGGTGTCGTTCCCCTCACAGCTCCGTAGGCAAGCACCATGGTCTTGTAGCGGATGCGAGCTTCAACTGGAAGCCAGTGGAGAGAGCGGAGGAGTGGGGTGACGTGAGAGAACTTGGGAAGGTTGAACACCAGACGGGCTGCGGCGTTCTGGATGAGTTGTAGGGGTTTAATGGCACAGGCACGGAGCCCAGCCAACAGCGAGTTGCAGTAATCCAGACGGGAGATGACAAGTGCCTGGATTAGGACCTGCGCCGCTTCCTGTGTGAGGCAGGGTCGTACTCTGCGGATGTTGTAGAGCATGAACCTACAGGAACGGGCCACCGCCTTGATGTTAGTTGAGAACGACAGGGTGTTGTCCAGGATCACGCCAAGGTTCTTAGCACTCTGGGAGGAGGACACAATGGAGTTGTCAACCGTGATGGCGAGATCATGGAACGGGCAGTCCTTCCCCGGAAGGAAGAGCAGCTTCGTCTTGCCGAGGTTCAGTTTGAGGTGGTGATCCGTCATCCACACTGATATGTCTGCCAGACATGCAGAGATGCGATTCGCCACCTGGTCATCAGAAGGGGGAAAGGAGAAGATTAATTGTGTGTCGTAGCAATGATAGGAGAGACCATGTGAGGTTATGACAGAGCCAAGTGACTTGGTGTATAGCGAGAATAGGAGAGGGCCTAGAACAGAGCCCTGGGGGACACCAGTGGTGAGAGCGCGTGGTGAGGAGACAGATTCTCGCCACGCCACCTGGTAGGAGCGACCTGTCAGGTAGGACGCAATCCAAGCGTGGGCCGCGCCGGAGATGCCCAACTCGGAGAGGGTGGAGAGGAGGATCTGATGGTTCACAGTATCGAAAGCAGCCGATAGGTCTAGAAGGATGAGAGCAGAGGAGAGAGTTAGCTTTAGCAGTGCGGAGCGCCTCCGTGATACAGAGAAGAGCAGTCTCAGTTGAATGACTAGTCTTGAAACCTGACTGATTTGGATCAAGAAGGTCATTCTGAGAGAGATAGCGGGAGAGCTGGCCAAGGACGGCACGTTCAAGAGTTTTGGAGGGAAAAGAAAGAATGGATACTGGTCTGTAGTTGTTGACATCGGAGGGATCGAGTGTAGGTTTTTTCAGAAGGGGTGCAACTCTCGCTCTCTTGAAGACGGAAGGGACGTAGCCAGCGGTCAGGGATGAATTGATGAGCAAGGTGAGGTAAGGGAGAAGGTCTCCGGAAATGGTCTGGAGAAGAGAGGAGGGGATAGGGTCGAGCGGGCAGGTTGTTGGGTGGCCGGCCGTCACAAGACGCGAGATTTCATCTGGAGAGAGAGAGGAGAAAGAGGTCAGAGCACAGGGTAGGGCAGTGTGAGCAGAACCAGCGGTGTCGTTTGACTTAGCAAACGAGGATCGGATGTCGTCGACCTTCTTTTCAAAATGGTTGACAAAGTCATCTGCAGAGAGGGAGGAGGGGGTATATTATAATATGATATGTTATAATATGAAGGTTTGGTGATGTGTTGCTTTGTGCACTATAGTCCACAAGAAAAGGAAAAATGTGAGAGGAGGAGGAGCGGGTAGATGCAGAACGAATTATAGCTACAACGATCAAAGTGATCATGCCGTTTGTATGTGGCTGCTATGTAAGTGAACTGTGTTTGCGTGTGATCAGGGGTGTATTCATTCAGCCGATTTTGCTTTCTTAAATGGAAGCAAACGGAACAAAACGGGGAGGAACATACCTGAGTTCGTCCAATAGAAACTCTCTTTTGCAACCGTTGGACTAATGATTATACCCTAGATAAGCTAGATGCAGGCAAGAGTGTGCAAGGCGTTATTGAATGTGTTGCTGTCTGTCACCATGATTATACAAAATTTGTGCACCTACGTTGTATAATTTCATTCATAGGTTAGGTTGTAGCAACCTCATGATGGGTATAGGGAACATTTTGGTTTCATGTAGTAGCCTAAACCTATTGATGTTACATTGAGCTGGGTGAATGGAATCTGAATGACCATCCAATATGCTGTAATAGATATAAGGCCATGCTCAAGAAAACAAATGATCATCCTCCCTCATCTTAAATGGTACCAATCGCCACTGGTGTCAGAGGTAAAACCAGCAAAAACAAAAGGTTTTCCCCGACATGCCCCTATTTATTTCACATATAAGCAACGGTACTTAACTCTTCCGAGACGGCTGGAAGTAAATCTACCTTTAGGGAGTGTAGGAGTTATGAATAAACCTGGTTTGGGCAACCAGACAACTCCTCACAGACACTTCCAATCTGTAAAAAAAAAAGTTGAAATGGCTTCCATTTTCCCTGTCTTCCTTTCTAGCTTCAGACTCCTAATCTTCCAGCTGTCTTTTCCTCTAGCCTTATCTGCTGTGAAAGCCTAGAGGAGTTATCTCGATTTCTCTCAGGAACTCTGAGTCAGTGGTTAAAACCAGGGCAATATCTACCAATCCAGGGCTTGATGGTTTTAAGCTATCAGAGGAAAAGCTTGAAGCCTCAACTGTGTTTGGGCCTGAATGTCTGATCCCCTCTTCTGAGACGTTCAAAGTCTATGTAAAAACATTAAAATAAAATTGAATCAAATCAAGTTTTATTGGTTGCGTACACATATTTTGCAGATATCGCAGCTGCAGCAGTGTAAACTTAAACTACTAAAAATAGGTGTAAAGTATGTAGAAAAGATAATGGACCTATATATGATTAAATAAGAGCATATTTGAGAACTAACAATCACCAAAATAAAAGCTAGACAGTCAGTCAGGTAGAATCTTACATAAAAAATGTTTTGCAATCAGGAGTATTTTATTCATGGCTTATGTTTGTAGCTCCAACAGTGCAATTGATTTTGTCATAATGTTTAGAGTCCCTCCGATAGCATAAGCCATGGCAAAATATGTAGACCTACAGAAAATTTGCTTTAAAACAGCAACATTTTGTCACTGCGGCCAACAGGAAGTCCTATAATTCCAGTGCCATGCTCATTACCTAAGCAAAGTTAAACACTTACAAGTTTTCAGTCACAATTTGTGTGCCATGTCATGTTGTGTGGTTCTGACACTGTGAATATGTTGTTGTCCCAACCTATACTGTAGGTTTCTGGTTTAGTTCAGAAAGTGTTGCTGTTGCAGAATGCCTTTTGGTATGATTTTGGTGTTTTTCTGTTGCGATTATATTGGCTGAAATGAAGATACTCACTTTGTTTTCGTACAATACCAGTCAAAGGTTTGGACACACCTACTCATTCCAGGGGTTTTCTTTATTTTTAATATTTTCTACATTGTAGAATAATAGTGAAGACATCAAAACTATGAAATAACACATATGGAATCATGTGGTATCCAAAAGAAAAGTGTTAATAAACAAATCAAAATATATTTGAGTTTTTCAAAGGAGCCACCCTTTGCCTTAATGACAGCTTTGCACACTCTTGGCATTCTCTCAACGAGCTTCATGAAGTAGTCACCTGGAATGCATTTCATTTAACAGATGTGCCTTGTTAAAAGTTCATTTGTAGAGTTTCTTGCCTTAATGGGTTTGAGCCAATCAGTTGTGTTGTGAGGTAGGGGTGGAATACAGAAGATAGCCCTATTTGGTAAAAGCAAGAACAGATCAAGAACAGCTCAAATAAGCAAAGAGAAACTACACTCCATCATTACTTTAAGACATGAAGGTCAGTCAATCCGGAAAATCAAGAACTTTGAAAGTTTCTTCAAGTGCAATCGCAAAAACTATCAAGTGCTATGATGAAACTGTCTCTCTTGAGGACAGCCACAGGAAAGGAAGACCCAGAGTTAGCTCTGCTGCAGAGGATACGTTCATTAGAGTTACCAGCCTTAGAAATTGCAGCCCAAGTAAATGCTTCACAGAGATCAAGTAAGACACATTTCAACATCAAATGTTCAGAGGAGACTGTGTGAATCGGGCCTTCATTTTTTTTTTTTTTTTTTTTTTTTTTAATTTGACCTTTATTTAACCAGGCAAGTCAGTTAAGAACATATTCTTATTTTCAATGACGGCCTGGGAACAGTGGGTTAACTGCCTGTTCAGGGGCAGAACGACAGATTTGTACCTTGTCAGCTCGGGGGTTTGAACTCACAACCTTCCGGTTAATAGTCCAACGCTCTAACTACGCTGCCGCCCCATGGTCTAATTGCTGCAAAGAAACCACTACCAAAGGACACCAATAATAAGAGGAGACTTGTTTGGGCCAAGAAACACGAGCAATGGACATCAGACCGGTGGAAATCTGTCCTTTGGTCTGATGAGTCCAAATTTGAGATATTTGGTTTCAAATGCTGTGTCTTTGTGAGACACAGAGTAGGTGAATCGATGATCTCTGCATGTGTGGTTCCCACCGTGAAGCGTGGAGGAGGAGGTGTTATGGTGTGGGGGTGCTTTGCTGGTGACACTGTCAGTGATTTGTTTAGAATTCAAGGCACACTTAATCAGCATGGTTACCACAGCATTCTGCAGTGATACGCCATCCCGTCTGGTTTGTGCTTAGTGGACTATCATTTGTTTTTTAAAAGGACAATGATCCAACACACCTCCAGGCTGTGTAAGGGCTATTTGACCAAGAAGGAGAGTGATGGAGTGCTGCATCAGATGACCTAGCCTCCACAATCATCCGATGTCAACCCAATTGAGATGGTTGGTGATGAATTGGACCGCAGAGTGAAGGAAAAGCAGCCAACAAGAGCTCAGCATATGTGGGAACACCTTCAAGGCTGTTGGAAAAGCATTTAATTTGCTGGTTGAGAGAATGTGAAGAGTGTGCAAAGATGTCAATGCAACGGGTGGCTACTTTGAAGAATCTCAAATCTCAGAGTTGTTTAACACTTTTTTGGTTACTACATGATTCCATATGTGTTAATTCATAGTTTTGATGTCTTCACTATTATTCTACAATGTAGAAAATAGTACAAATGAAGAAAATCCCTTGAATTACTAGGTGTGTCAAAACCTTTGACTGGTACTGTATATTTGATGGGCTGAACTCATTAAAAAGTGAGTGCTGGGTTTTGTGTTGTGTGTGTTCTTGCAGAACAAAATCAGTTTAAATGACTGCTCTGTCTCTGTGTGTTATCTCTCTCAGGGGCTGGGAGAGGCTTCAGCGAGAGGGACAGCCATGGACAGAGACTGTCTCAGCTGCATCAAATACCTCATGTTTGTCTTCAACTTTCTCATCTTCGTAAGTATTCTCTTACGCCCTATTATAAGCTGTCCTCCAATATACAGTACACTGTATATATTCTGTATATCCTATATATCCTCCTATGGTATCTAACAGTACTCTTTCCATCTCTCTATTGTGGTCTCACATGTATTTAATAAGACACGGAGGCATTTTGGTGATGACACATATTTACAGTTCCACGGGGTATGCAGCTTGCAATTGACGTTTTGCTTGTTCAGTTTTGATCAGACAATCAAAGGTAACTCCAGAGAGAGCCAATAACTGGGGGTATGGGGGTAGTGGTGAGGAGGGTCATATAATTCAATTTAGTGGGGAGGGTTGAATAACTTCTCAGTAGCAACCAGTGACTGTTACCATGTCCATTCCTTTGTTTATACTCTCAGACAATTCTACCCTCCCACCATCCCATGAGACAATGGTTGCCTCTATAGCTCTAAGCTCTGCCTTTGACAGAACGTTTTCTAGGACATTTATTGAAAGACAGGTTCTTTCCCAGGAGGAAGGGAATGGTGTGAGGATGAGTGTGTGATGCTCATATCTCTGCCCCCTCTTCTCATTTCCTTCCTATCCCCCTTCTCCTAATCACTAAAGAGTCACCCACTGGTGCTGCAGATAGGGTTTAGTGAAAGCGGGAGGATGGAGATAAGAGAATGTTCAGGAGGGAGGAATGGAGGGAAGGGTGGATTCACTTTGAGAGGTAGAGGAAAGGGGGCAATGGCAGTTAGCTGAAGCCCCCCACTAACCTACCTTAGGTATTCATACCACTGGACTTATTCCACATTTTGTGGTGTGTAGTTGTGCAAGAAACAAATATATGTAATCAAATTTAAATTCAGGTTGTAACACAATACCCCATAATGACAAAAGGAAACATGTTTAGACATTTTTGCAAATGTATAAAAAATGTATTGAAAATTAAATATCTAATTTACATAAGTATTCACACCCCTGAGTTAATAGGTGTTAGAGTCTGGGTAAGTCATTAAGTTCTTGCACACTTGCATTGTATAGTATTTGCCCATTATTCTTTTCAAAATTCTTCAAGTTCTGTCAAATTGATTGTTGACCATTGCTAGACAACTATTTTCAAGTCTTGCCATAGATTTTCAAGCAGATTTAAGTCAAAACTGTTACTCGGCCACTCAAACATTCACTGTCTTCTTGGTAAGCAACTCCAGTGTAGATTTGGCCTTGAGTTTTAGTTTATTGACCTGCTGAAGAAAGGTGAATTCATCTTTCAGTTTCGGGTGAAAAGCAGACTGAACCTGGTTTTGCTCTAGGATATTTTCTGTGCTTAGTTCCGTTCTGTTTCTCTATCCTGAAAAACTCCCCAGTCCTTAACGATTACACACATACACATACATGATGCAGCCACCACTGTGGTTGAACATATGGAGAATGGAACTTAGTAATGTGTTAAGTTTGGGGCTCGCTACTGTTTGGGGCAAATCTAATACAACACATTTTATTCGGCCAACAGCTCTGCCCCCCCCACCGCAGCTACTCGCCCAAGCCTTTCCAGGTTCTCCTTTACCCAAATCCAGATAGCAGATGTTCTGAAAGAGCTACAAAACCTGGACCCGTACAAATCAGCTGGGCTTGACAATCTGGACCCTCTATTTCTGAAACTATCCGCCGCCATTGTCGCAACCCCTATTACCAGCCTGTTCAACCTCTCTTTCATATCTTCTGAGATCCCCAAGGATTGGAAAGCTGCCGCAGTCATCCCCCTCTTCAAAGGGGGAGACACCCTGGACCCAAACTGTTACAGACCTATATCCATCCTGCCCTGCCTATCTAAGGTCTTCGAAAGCCAAGTCAACAAACAGGTCCCTGACCATCTCGAATCCCACCGTACCTTCTCCGCTGTGCAATCTGGTTTCCGAGCCGGTCACGGGTGCACCTCAGCCACGCTCAAGGTACTACACGATATCATAACCACCATCGATAAAAGACAGTACTGTGCAGCCGTCTTCATCGACCTTGCCAACGCTTTCGACTCGGTCAATCACCATATTCTTATCGGCAGACTCAGTAGCCTCGGTTTTTCGGATGACTGCCTTGCCTGGTTCACCAATTACTTTGCAGACAGAGTTCAATGTGTCAAATCGGAGGGCATGCTGTCCGGTCCTCTGGCAGTCTCTATGGGGGTGCCACAGGGTTCAATCCTCGGGCCGACTCTTTTTTCTGTATATATCAATGATGTTGCTCTTGCTGCGGGCGATTCCCTGATCCACCTCTACGCAGACGACACCATTCTATATACTTCCGGCCCGTCCTTGGACACTGTGCTATCTAACCTCCAAACGAGCTTCAATGCCATACAACACTCCTTCCGTGGCCTCCAACTGCTCTTAAACGCTAGTAAAACTAAATGCATGCTTTTCAACCGTTCGCTGCCTGCACCCGCACGCCTGACCAGCATCACCACCCTGGATGGTTCCAACCTTGAATATGTGGACATCTATAAGTACCTAGGTGTCTGGCTAGACTGTAAACTCTCCTTCCAGACTCATATCAAACATCTCCAATCGAAAATCAAATCAAGAGTCGGCTTTCTATTCCGCAACAAAGCCTCCTTCACTCACGCCGCCAAACTTACCCTAGTAAGTGCTTCCAACACTCTACTCAGCAAACTGGATGCAGTTTATCACAGTGCCATCCGTTTTGTCACTAAAGCACCTTATACCACCCACCACTGCGACTTGTATGCTCTAGTCGGCTGGCCCTCGCTACATATTCGTCGCCAGACCCACTGGCTCCAGGTCATCTACAAGTCCATGCTAGGTAAAGCTCCACCTTATCTCAGTTCACTGGTCACGATGGCAAAACCCATCCGTATCACGCGCTCCAGCAGGTGTATCTCACTGATCATCCCTAAAGCCAACACCTCATTTGGCCGCCTTTCGTTCCAGTTCTCTGCTGCCTGTGACTGGAACGAATTGCAAAAATCTCTGAAGCTGGAGACTCACATCTCCCTCACTAGCTTTAAGCACCAGCTATCAGTGCAGCTTACAGATCACTGCACCTGTACATAGCCCATCTGTAAACAGCCCATCTATCTACCTACCACATCACCATACACGTATTTATTTAGCTCCTTTGCACCCCAGTATCTCTACCTGCACATTCATCTTCTGCCAATCTACCATTCCAGTGTTTAATTTCTATATTGCAATTACTTCGCCACCATGGCCTATTTATTTCCTTAACATACCTCATTTGCACTCACTGTATATAGACTTTTTGTTTTCTTTTGTTCTACTGTATTATTGACTGTATGTTTTGTTTATTCCATGAATAACTCTTTTGTTGTATGTGTCGAATTGCTACGCTTTATCTTGGCCAGGTCGCAGTTGCAAATGAGAACTTGTCCTCAACTAGCCTACCTGGTTATAAGGTGAAATAAAAAATTAAATAAAAGTCAGGCTGATTGAGGTAGATATGGTCAAGTGACTATGCATATATGATGAACAGAGAGTAGCAGTCATGTAAAATAGGGATTGGCGAGTGGTGGGTGGCGGGTGGCAGGTAGTGGGACACAATGCAGATAGCCTGGTTAGCCAATGTGTAGGAGCACTGGTTGGTCGGCCCAAATGAGGTAGTATGTACATGAATGTATAGGTAAAGTGACGATGCATATATGATAAATCGAGAGTAGCAGCAGTGTAAAAGGAGGGGTTGGGGAGGGGCACACAATGCAAATAGTCCGGGTAGTCATTTGATTACCTGTTCAGGAGTCTGTTACCTGTTGAGAAGCCTTTTTGTCCTAGACTTGGCACTCCGGTACCGCTTGCCATGCGGTAGTAGAGAGAACAGTCTGTGGCTGGGGTTTTTGACCATTTTTAGGGCCTTCCTCTGAAATCGCCTGTTATAGAGGCCCTAGATGGCAGACAGCTTAGCCCCAGTGATGTACTGGGCCGTACGCATTACCCTCTGTAGTGCCTTGCGGCCAGAGGCCGAGCAATTGCCGTACCAGGCAGTGATGCAACCAGTCAGAATGCTCTTGATGTTGCAGCTGTAGAACCTTTTGAGGATCTCAGGACCCATGCCAAATCGTTTTGGTTTCCTGAGGGGGAATAGGCTTTGTCGTGCCCTCTTCACGACTGTGTTGGTGTGTTTGGACCATTCTAGTTTGTTGTTGATGTGGACACCAAGGAACTTGAAGCTTTCAACCTGCTACAGCCCCGTCGATGAGAATGGGGATGTGCTCGGTGCTCCTTTGCCTGTAGTCCACAATCATCTCCTTAGTCTTGGTTACGTTGAGGGATGCGTTGTTATTCTGGCAACACCCGGCCAGGTCTCTGACCTCCTCCCTATAGGCTGTCTCGTCAGTGTCGGTGATCAGGCCTACCACTGTTGTATCGTCTGCAAACGTAATGATGGTGTTGGAGTTGTGCCTGGCCATGCAGTCGTGGGTGAACAGGGAGTACAGGAAGGGACTGAGCACGCACCCCTGTGGAGCTCCAGTGTTGAGGATCAGCGTGGCAGATGTGTTGCTACCTACCCTCACCACCTGGGGGCAGCCTGTCAGGAAGTCCAGGATCCAGTTGCAGAGGGAGGTGTTTAGTCCCAGGAGCCTTAGCTTAGTGATGAGCTTTGAGGGTACTATGGTGTTGAACGCTGAGCTGGAGTCAATGAATAGCATTCTCACGTAAGTATTCCTTTTTTCCAGGTGGGAAAGGGCAGTATGGAGTTCAATAGAGATTGCATCATCTGTGGATTGTTTGGGCGGTATGCAAATTGGAGTGGGTCTAGGGTTTCTGGGGAAATGGTCTTGATGTGAGCCATTACCAACCTCTCAAAGCACTTCATGGTTACGGACGTGAGTGCTACGGGTCTGTAGTCATTTAGGCATGTTGTCTTTGTGTTCTTGAGCACAGGGACTATGGTGGTCAGCTTGAAACATGTTGGTATTACAGACTCAATCAGGGACATGTTGAAAATGTCAGTGAAGACACCTGCCAGTTGGTCAGCACATAACCAAAGCACACGTCCTGGTAATCCGTCTGGCCCTGCAGCCTTGTGTATGTTGACCTGTTTATTTAAAGGTCTTACTCACGTTGGCTACGGAGAGCGTGATCACAGAGTCATTTGGAACAGTTGATTCTCTCATGCATGCAGTGTTGCTTGCCTAGAAGTGAGCATAGAAGTGATTTAGCTCGTCTGGTAGGCTCGTGTCACTGGGCAACTCACGGCTGTGCTTCCCTTTGTAGTCTGTAATAGTTTGCAAGCCCAGAGCCAGTGATTCAATCTTAGCTCTGTATTGACGCTTTCCCTGTTTGATGGTTTGTCGCATGGCATAGCAGGATTTCTTGAAAGCTTCCGGGTTAAGTCCCGCACCTTGAAGGCGGCAACTCTACCCTTTAGCTCAGTGTGAATGTTGCCTGTAATCCATGACTTCTGGTTTGGGTATGTACTACAGTCACTGTGGGGACGATGTCCTCAATGCACTTATTGATAAAGCCAGTGACTGATGTGGTATACTCCTCAATGCCATCGTAAGAATCCCAGAACAATTTCCAGTCTGTGATAGCAAAACAGTCCTGTAGTTTAGCATCTGCTTCATCTGACCACTTTTTTATAGACCGATTCACTGGTGCTTCCTGCTTTAATTTTTGCTTGTAAGCATAAATCTGGAGGATAGAGTTGTGGTCGGATTTACCAACTGGAGGGCGAGGGAAAGCTTTGTATGCGTCTCTGTGTGTGGAGTACAGGTGATCAATCATTTTTTCCCCTCCGTTTGAACATTTAACATGGTGATCGAAATTTGTTAGAACTGATTTAAGTTTCCCTGCATTAAAGTCTCCGGCCACTAGGAGCACCGCCTCTGAGTGAGTGGTTTCCTGTTTGCTTATTTCCTTATACAGCTGACTGAGTGCGGTCTTAGTGCCAGCATTTGTCTGTGGTGGTAAATAAACAGCCAGGTAGCTGGCAAAGAAATTGGAGAGGTTTCTATGGCAGAGAGGTGGGCAGGGCACTCAGGGCTGATGGAAAGCTGGAAGATTGGCTGGAGGAAGCAGCCGGCTCTACACCAGAGACTTCTCTCAGAGGTGGGAATATCTCCCGGAGACTGCTCTTGGCTTGCTATGACTTCATTGAAGCCTTCAACATTCAGTTACTTTGCCATACTACCACATAAGGAAACATAAGGAACACACAACATTTTACATGTTACTCCCCTGCAAGAGGTATACAAATGTAACACATTGGTCATATGAAAGAGCTGAAATTATCTCTTGGGGGAACAGTTGCAAAGATAGAGACCAGAGTCAGAGACACCATTAGAGGGAGTGCTGACCCAATTTCCTCCTCGCACAGACTTCCTCAGGATCTACTACAGAGCCAGTGACACTCTGACATACAGTCATCATGTAAATATGACTTTTATAGCTGATAACATGGACATGGAGCCAAGATGGAGGAGTCACATACAAGGAGTTCAGGAGTACCGTATTGAAAAAGTAGAGGTTGTGAGGGTGATTTAACTCTCCCTCCATCCCTCTTTGGTGAGGTTTTCATAAGTCCCTGTTAGGTTTCCTACCTCAACTGCACATGTTCTGTTTCTTCCATTAATTGTAATTATTACAGAGGGGCAAGTATTTAGTCAGCCACCAGTTGTGCAAGTTCTCCCACTTAAAAAGATGAGAGAGGCCTGTAATTTTCATCATAGGTACATTTCAACTATGACAGACAAAATGAGAAAAAAAATCCAGAAAATCACATTGTAGAATTTTTAATGAATTTATTTGCAAATTATGGTGGAAAATAAGGATTTGGTCAATAACAAAAGTTTATCTCAATACTTTGTTATATACCCTTTGTTGGCAATGACAGAGGTCAAATGTTTTCTGTAAGTTTTCACAAGGTTTTCACACACTATTGCTGGCATTTTGGCCCATTCCTCCATGCAGAACTCCTCTAGAGCAGAGATGTTTTGGGGCTGTTGCTGGGCAACACGGACTTTCAACTCCCTCCAAAGATTTTCTATAGGGTTGAGATCTAGAGACTGGCTAGGCCACTCCAGGACATTGAAATGCTTCTTACGAAGCAACTCCTTCGTTGCCCGGGTGGTGTGTTTGGGATCATTGTCATGCTGAAAGACCCAGCCACGTTTCATCTTCAATGCCCTTGCTGATGGAAGGAGGTTTTCACTCAAAATCTCACGATACATGGCCCCATTCATTCTTTCCTTTACACGGATCAGTTGTCCTGGTCCCTTTGCAGAAAAACAGCCCCAAAACATGATGTTTCCACACCCATGCTTCACAGTAGGTATGGTGTTCTTTGGATGCAACTCAGCATTCTTTGTCCTCCAAACACAACGAGTTGAGTTTTTACCAAAAAGTTCTATTTTTGGTTTCATCTGAACATATGACATTCTCCCAATCTTCTTCTGGATCATCCAAATGCTCTCTAGCAAACTTCAGACGGGCCTGGACATGTACTGGCTTAAGCAGGGGGACACGTCTGGCACTGCAGGATTTGAGTCCCTGGCGGCATAGTGTGTTACTGATGGTAGGATTTGTCACTTTGGTCCCAGCTCTCTGCAGGTCATTCACTAGGTCCCCCCGTGTGGTTCTGGGATTTTTGCTCACCGTTCTTGTGATCATTTTGACCCCACGGGGTGAGATCTTGCTTGGAGCCCCAGATCGAGGGATATTATCAGTGATCTTGTATGTCTTCCATTTCCTAATAATTGCTCCCACAGTTGATTTCTTCAAACCAAGCTGCTTACCTATTGCAGATTCAGTCTTCCCAGCCTGGTGCAGGTCTACAATTTTGTTTCTGGTGTCCTTTGACAGCTCTTGGTCTTGGCCATAGTGGAGTTTGGAGTGTGACTGTTTGAGGTTGTGGACAGGTGTCTTTTATACTGATAATAAGTTCAAACAGGTGCCATTAATAATGAGTGGAGGACAGGGGAGCCTCTTCAAGAAGAAGTTACAGGTCTGCGAGAGCCAGAAATCTTGCTTGTTTGTAGGTGACCAAATTTTCCACCATAATTTGCAAATAAATTCATTCAAAATCCTACAATGTGATTTTATGGATTTTTTTTTCTCATTTTGTCTGTCATAGTTGAAGTGTACCTATGATGGAAATTACAGGCCTCTCTCATCTTTTTAAGTGGGAGAACCTGCACAATTGGTGGCTGACAATACTTTTTTGCCCCACTTAACCCTCTCTCTCCCACTCTCCCCTCTTTTTCCAAGCTGGGAGGCTCCTTCCTCCTGGGTGTGGGTGTGTGGGTGCTGGTGGACCCTACAGGCTTCAAGGAGATCGTAGCAGCCAACCCTCTGCTCTTCACAGGAGTCTACATCATCCTGGCCATGGGGGGAATGCTTTTCCTATTGGGCTTCCTGGGCTGCTGTGGAGCCATCCGGGAGAACAAGTGTCTGCTGATGTTTGTAAGTAGGCCTACACTGTGTTATATTATAGAGTAATTGTGATAGTACAGTAGGTCACAGCGTTATAACAGTGTTATCAACATTCCTTTGCTGCTTTGGAGTCATCATTGAGAACAAGTGTCTGCTGCTCTTTGTATGTGAGCGAGAGAGAGTCATGCTGGCCTGAGATAGATGGAAAAATAAATAAGCCATAATAAAACAGAGTATATTTCATGCTTCCAATAATTTGCCTTCGGTGCACCAGGCCACATGCATAGTTAATTTCTATTTTTTTGTGACTCGCACTCACTTTTGCTGACACTAAGTCTGTTACTCGTTTTCTCCCTTTATCTCTCTCCATCTCTCCTCTCACTGAATGTCTTGTCCACCCCCCTCCCTCTCTCTCCCTCCCTCCTGCTGTCTCTCCTGTGCCCCTGCAGTTCTTCATGCTCATCCTGGTCATCTTCCTGGCGGAACTAGCTGCAGCCATCCTGGCCTTCATATTCCGGGAGCATGTGAGTAAATTCTCTCCTTATAGATCCTATGACCATCCACTGTAGTGGGCAAACACTGTCCCCTTCATCATGGTGATACAGTAAAACCTCTGACCATACAGAACTAATACTAACATTCTCCATGTCCTGTATAGCTGACAAGAGAGTACTTCACGAAGGAGCTGAAGAGGCACTACCAGGGCTACAATAACACTGATGTCTTCACTGGAACGTGGAACGCTATCATGAACACTGTAAGGCTAAAATACTTTACTTGCTAAGCTTGAGGTCAATTCCATTTCAATATACTCAATTCAAGTCAATTCCAATCAGTTCACTCCCAGAATTGACTGACTTGAAAGGGAATTGACCCCAACCCTGATACTTGCTTTTGGTAGATATACAAAATACAATTATCTACTTAGCAGGCGTCTTCTTGGACATCTTCAACCTGTCCCTGTCTCAGGCTGTAGTCCCCACTTGATTCAAGGAGACCTATCGTCCCAGGGCCCAAGAAAAACAAGGTGACATGTCCAAATGACTATCGCCACATCACACTAACCCAGGTCATCATGAAGTCCTTCGAGAGGCTGGTCATGTCCCACATCAAGGCCAGCATGCCAGGCACTCTGGACCCACTCAAATCTGCCTACTGCTCCAACAGATCCACAGAAGATTTCCATCGCTATTCATATGGTCGTAACACATCTGAACAAGAGGAACACCCATGTGAGAATGCTGTGCATTGACTACAATTCAGTATTCAACACTATTGTTCCCTCCAAGCTCGACACCAAGCTCAGAGCCCTGGGTATGGACACCACCCTCTGCAATTGGATCCTGGACTTCCTGAGAGGCAAACCACAGGCTGTGAGGATTGGCAACATCACCTCCTCCACACTGACTCACCACACTGAACACATGGGTCCGCCAGGAGAGTGTCCTCAGCACTCTGTACTTCCTGTTCACCCACGACTGCGTGGTTTTGCACGACAACAACGCCATCATCAAGTTTTCTGAGGATACTGAAGCTGAAGAAATTTAGCATGCCACCCCAGGCCCTCTCCAAATACTACAGCTGCACCATCGAGAGAGTCCTGACCGGTTGCATCATGGCCTGGTACGGGAATTGCTCCTTCCATGACAACAATGCCCTCCAGCCGGTGGTGAAGACGGCCGAGTACATTTTTTTCCTCATTAATCTACACACAATAACCCATAATGACAAAGCGAAAACAGCTTTTTAGAAATGTTTGCAAATATATAAATAAGGTATTTCTGTTTTTTTATACAAGTATTTAGACCCAAAACTCAAAATTGTGCTCAGGGGCATGCTGTTTCCATTGATCATTCTTGAGATGTTGCTAAAACTGGTAAATTCAATTGATTGGACACGATTCGGAAAGGCACACACCTGTCTATATAAAGTTCCACATTTGACAGTGCATGTCAGAGCAAAAACCAAGCCAGAAGGTCGAAGGAATTGTCCATAGAGCTCCGAGACAGGATTGTGTCAAGGCACAGATCTGGGGAAGGGTACTATTCTGCAGCATTGAAGGTCCCCAAGAACACAGTGGCCTCCATCATTCTTAAATGGAAGAAGTTTGGAACCACCAAGGCTCTTCCTAGAGCTGGCCGCTCAGCCAAACTGAGCCATCGGGGGAGAAGGGCCTTGGTCAGGGAGGTGACCAAGAACCCGATGATCACTCTGACAGAGTTAACCAATCATCCTTTTATGGTAGAGTGGCCTGACGGAATCCACACCTCAGTAATTTGCTAAAAGGCACCTAAAGGACTCTCAGACCATGATAAACAAGATTATCTGGTCTGAGGAAAGATTGAGCTCTTTGGCCTGAATGTCAAGCTTCAAGTCTGGAGGAAACCTGGCACCATCCCCACGGTGAAGCAGGGTGGTGGCAGCATCATGCTATGTGGATGTTTTTCAGTGGCAGGGACTGGGAGAATAGTCAGGATCGAGGGGAAGATGAACACAGCAAAGTACAGAGAGATCATTGATGAAAACCTGCTCCAGAGGGCTCAGGATCTCAGACTGGTGGCGAAGGTTCACCTTCCAACAGAACAACGATCCTAAGCACATAGCCAAGACAACGCAGGAGTAACTTCGGGACAAGTCTCTGAATGTCCTTGAGAGGCCTAGCCAGAGCCCGGACTTGAACCTGATCGAACATCTCTGGAGGGAGCTGAACATTTTTTTCACCTTTATTTAACCAGGTAGGCCAGTTGAGAACAAGTTCTCATTTACAACTGCAACCTGGCCAAGATAAAGAAAAGCAGTGCAACAAAAACACAGTTACAAACAAACGTACAGTCAATAACACAAAATAAAATACAAATAGTGTACAGTACTATGTACAGTGTGTGCAAATGTAGAAGAGTAGGGAGGTAGGAAATAAATAGGCCTTAGAGGCAAAAATAATGACATTTTAGCATTAATACTGGAGTGCTAGATGTTGAGATAGAGATACTGGGGTGCAAAAAAGCAAGAGGGTATATAATAATATGGGGATGAGGTAGTCGAGTGTGCTATTTACAGATTGGCTGTGTACAGGTACAGTGATCGGTAAGCTGCTCTGACAGATGATGCTGGAAGGAAAGGCGTCCAAAGGAAGTGTTGACTTTGGGGATGACCAGTGCAATATACCTGCTGGAGCGCATGCTACAGGTGGGTGTTGCTATGGTGACCAGTGAGCTGAGATAAGGCGGGGCTTTACCTAGAAAAGATGACCTGGAGCCAGTGGGTTTGGCGACAGATATGTAGTGAGGGCCAGCCAACGAGAGCATACAGGTCGCAGTGGCGGATTGTATATGGGGCTTTGGTGATAAAACGGATGGCACCGTGATAGACTACATCCAGTGTGCTGAGTAGAGTGTTGGAGGCTATTCTGTAAATTACATCACCATAGTCAAGGATCTGTAGGATAGTCAATTTTACGAGGGTATGTTTGGCGGCATGAGTGAAGGAGGCTTTGTTGCGAAATAGGAAGCTGATTCTAGATTTAATTTTGGATTGGAGATGCTTAATGTGAGTCTGGAAAGAGAGTTTACAGTCTAACCAGACACCTAGGTATTTGTAGTTGTCCACATATTCTAGGTCAGAACCGTCCAGAGTAGTGATGCTAGTCGGGCGGGAGGGTGCAGACAGAAATCAGTTGAAGAGCATGCACTTAGTTTTACTTGCATTTAAAAGCAGTTGGAGGCCACGGAAGGAGTGTTGTATGGCGTTGAAGCTCGTTTGGAGGTTTGTTAGCACAGTATCCAAAGAAGGGCCAGATGTATACAGAATGGTGTCATCTGCATAGAGGTGGATCAGAGAATCACCAGCAGCAAGAGCACCATCATTGATATATACAGAGAAAAGAGTCGGCCCGAGAATTAAACCCTGTGGCACCCCCATTGAGACTGCCAGAGGTCCAGACAACATGCCCTCCGATTTGACACACTGAACTCTGAGAAGTAGTTGGTGAACCAGGCGAGGCAGTCATTTGAAAAGCCAAGGCTATTGAGTCTGCCGATAACAATGCGGTGATTAACAGAGTCGAAAGCCTTGGCCAGGTCGATGAATACAGCTGCACATTACTGTCTTTTATCGATGGCGGTTATGATATCATTTTGGACCTTGAGTGTGGCTGAGGTGCACCCGTGACCAGCTTGGAAACCAGATTGCATAGTGGAGAAGGTACTTTGGGATTCGAAATGGCCGGTAATCTGTTTATTAACTTGGCTTTTGAAGATTTTAGAAAGGCAGGGAAAGATGGATATAGGTCTGTAACAGTTTGGGTCAAGAGTGTCTCCCCCTTTGAAGAGGAGGGTGACCACAGCAGCTTTCCAATCTTTGGGGATCTTAGATGATATGAAAGGGAGGTTGAATAGGCATTGCAACAATTTCGGCTGATAATTTTAGAAAGATTGTCTAGCCCAGCTGATTTGTAGGGATCCAGATGTTGCAGTTCTTTCAGAACATCAGCTGTCTGAATTTGGGTGAATGAGAACCGGGGGGTTGGGTGAGTTTTTTTTTATACATTTTTTATTTTACCTTTATTTAACTAGGCAAGTCAGTTAAGAACAAATTCTTATTTTCAATGATGGCCTAGGAACCGTGCTGAGATGTTGGCCGGGGTAGCGGTAGCCAGGTGGAAAGCATGGCCAGCCGTGGAGAAATGCTTATTGAAATTACCTATTTATCGTAGATTTATTACTAGTGTAGTGGGCTTTACAGTGTCCCAAAACTTTTTGGAATTAGTGGTACAGGAAGAAAATTTCTGTTTGAAAAAGCTAGCCTTAGCCTTCCTTACTGACTGAGTGTATTGGTTCGTGACTTAACAGAAAAGTTGCATATCGCGGGGGCTATTCGATGCTAATGCAGAACGCCACAGGATGTTTTTGTGCTAGTCAAGGGCAGTCAAGTCTGGGGTGAACCAATGGCTATATCTGTTCTTAGTTCTACATTTTGTAAATGGGGCATGCTTATTTAAGATGGAGAATAAACTTTTGAAGAGCAACCAGGCATCCTCTACTGACGGGATGAGGTCAATATCCTTCCAGGATACCCGTGCCATGTCGATTAGAAAGGCCTGCTCGCCAAAGTGTTTTAGGGAGCATTTGACAGTGATGAGGGGTGGTCGTTTGACCGCGGACCCATTACGCACGCAGGCAATGATCGCTGAGATCCTGGTTGAAGACATCAGAGGTGTATTTAGAGGGCAGGTTGGTCAGGATGATATCTAAGAGGGTGCCCATGGTTACAGATTTAGGGTTGTACCTGGTAGGTTCCTTGATGATTTGTGTGAGATTGATGGCATCTATCTTAGATTGTAGGATGGCCGGGGTGTTAAGCATGTCCCAGTTTAGGTCACCTAACAATACGAACTCTGTAGATAGATGGGGGGCGATCAATTCAAATATGGTGTCCAGGGCACAGCCGGGGGCGGAGTAGAAGCTCGAATTGTTTGGGCACAGACCTGGATAGTATGACAGAACTCTGCAGGCTAACTCCACCCCCTTTGGCAGTTCTATCTTGTCAGAAAATGTTTTAGTTAGGGATGGACATTCCAGGATTTTTGTTGACCTTCCTAAATCAGGATTCAGACACGGCTAGGACATCCGGGTTGGTGGAGTGTGCTAAAGCAGTGAATAAAACATACTCAGGGAGGAGGCTTGTAAATGTTAACATGCATGAAACCAATGTTTTTTAGGTTACAGAAGTCAACAGATGAGAGGGCCTGGGGAATGGGAGTGATGCTGGGGGCTACAGGGCCTGGGTTAACCTCTAAATCACCAGAGGAACAAAAGAGGAGTAGGATAAGAGTATGGCTAAAGGCTAAAAGAACTGGTCGTCTAGTGCGTTTGGAACAGAGAGTAAAAGGAGCAGGTTTCTGGGCGCGGAAGAATAAATTCAAGGCATAATGTATAGACAAGGGTATGGTAGGATGCGAGTACAGTGGCGGTAAGCCTAGGCATCGAGTGACGATGAGAGGTTTTGTCTCTAGAGGCACCATTTAAGCCAGGTGCAGTCACCGCATGTGTCGGGGGGTGGAACATAAGGCCTAGCTAAGGTATATTGAGCAGGGCTGGAAGCTCTACAGTGAAATAAGATAAAAATGACTAACCAAAACAGCAATAGACAAGGCATATTGACATTAGGGAGGGGCATGTGTAGCCGAGTGATCATAGGGTCCAGTGAGTAGCTAGACGAGCTGGAGGCACGGCGATTCAGACAGCTAGCAGGCCGGGGCTAGCAGATGGGCCTCAGGGGGACGTTGCATTGGGAGAGCCTGTTGTAACCCCCTCGGGAGGTTACGTCAGCAGACCAGTCGTGATGGTCGCCTGGGCTCTGTGTCGGCAGCAAAGGGTCCAGGCCAATTGGCAAAAGAGGTATTTGAAGCCCAGAAATTGCTTGATAGATCTCTTCGTTTGCAGGGAGATGGGCCTAGTAAGCACCAGGCTAACTGGTGCTTGCTTCTGGACAGAGAAGTTAGACAGGAGTAGCCACTCGGATAGCAGCTAGCTAGCTGCGATGATCCGGAGTAAAGGTTCAGAGCTTGCGGTAGGAATCCGGAGATGTGGTAGAGAAAAGCAGTCCAATATGTTCTGGGTAGATATTGTGCTGTGCAGGCTGGCAGGAGTTGCCCAGGCTGAGGCTGGCAGATGTCCGAGTTAACGGTGGTGACAGCTAGCAGTGGCTAACTGACTACTAGCTAGTTAGCTGGCTAGCTCCTGAAGGGGGTTCCGTTTCAACAGTGTAAAAATAGCAGATCCATTACACATTGGGTGAGGCGGGTTGCAGGAGAGTATGTTCAGTCCGTAGATGTAAAATTAGATCAAAAATATATATACGAAGGTAAAAACGATATATAGAAGGGACAGGACAAGACAATCAAAACAGACTGCTCCCACTGCTACGCCATCTTGGATTATGAAAATAGTTGTGCAGCGACACATCCCATCCAACCTGACAGAGCTTGAGAGGATCTGTAGAGAAGAATGGGAGGAACTCCCCAAGTACAGGTGTGCCCGGCTTGTAGCGTCATACCCAAGAAGACTCCAGGCTGTAATCGCTGCCAAAGGTGCTTCAACAAAGTACTGAGTAAATGTGATATCTTTTTTTTAACAAAATTGACAAAATAAAAAATAAAAACTGTTTTGGCTTTGTCATTCTGGGGTATTGTGTGTAGATTGATGAGGAGAAAAAAGACAATTTAATACATTTTAGAATAAGGCTGTAACGTAACAAAATGTGGAAAAAGTCAAGGGTTCTGATTACTTTCCGAATGCACCGTATAATGTATGTATGTGAAAACTACTTCTAAGATGCATACATTCAGACTCACTTCATTCGTGCTAAAAAGGGAGGCTTGCTTGTCTGGTGCGAGCACATGCGCAGATCAAATACACTGCTGGAACACCGACTAAAGTGTTTACATGTCCTAATAATTCCAGAGATGGCTCAGAAAAAACGATGTTTTAATCTGCATATTCTTACTTCAATTTTGACCATGATTAAGATAAGCAGAGTAAGGTGTTTACATGACTATTGCATAAACTGCCTACTGACATAATTTGTTTAATGTTTCATTATTGCTGTGCATGTAAATGTGCTCATTGACAGTTTATCTACATACTGGTTAACACTTCGAACAGGACTGACCACCTGTACTGACTTTCCACACCTTAGCACACATGCACCCACTCACACACACATACATTCATGATACACACATCACAACTGCTGCTACCAGACTCTTATTAGTATTACTAAGTTCTGCACAATTTAAACACTTGCCCCCAATTCCCCTTCCCCAAAACACATGTAAATATTGGACTATAAATGGTGCCTTCCTGTATCATACTTATACTAAAATGTTTATTATATTTCACTGAGCCATTTACTTTGTTTGCATTTCGTTGGACGGTGTATACCATGTGTATGCTGTACATACGACTAATAAAACTGTTGTGTCAAGTTGGCTGGATGCCCTTTGAGTGGTGGACCATTCTTGATCCACATGGGAAACTCTTGAGCCTGTAAAACCCAGGAGCGCTGCAGTTCTTGACACAAACAAGTGCGCCTGGCACCTACTACCATTTTTTTTTTCACCTTTATTAAACCAGGTAGGCTAGTTGAGAACAAGTTCTCATTTACAACTGCGACCTGGCCAGGACAAAGCGTAGCAGTGTGAACAGACAACAACACAGAGTTACACATGGAGTAAACAGTAAACAAGTCAATAACACAGTAGAAAAAAAAGAAAGAGTCTATATACATTGTGTGCAAAAGGCATGTGGAGGTAGGCGAATAATTACAATTTAGCAGATTAACACTGGAGTGATAAATGATCAGATGGTCATGTGCAGGTAGAGATACTGGTGTGCAAAAGAGCAGAAAAGTAAATAAATAAAAACAGTATGGGGATGAGGTAGGTAAATTGGGTGGGCTATTTACTGCAGCGATCGGTTAGCTGCTCAGATAGCAGATGTTTAAAGTTGGTGAGGGAGATAAAAGACCCGTTCAAAAGCACTTCAATATTTTGTCTTGCCCATTCACTGAGTGGCAGACATACACAATCCATGTCTCAATGTTCTCAAGGATTAAACATTTCTTTAACCTGTCTCCTCCCCTTCATCTCCACTGATTGAAGTGACATCACTAAGGGATCATGGCTTTCACCTGGATTCACCTGGCCAGTCTATGTCATGGAAAGAGCATGTGTTCTTAATGTTTTGTATACTCAGTTTTGTATACTCAGTGTAATTTACTCATCTCTCCTCCCCAGTTTGACTGCTGTGGCGTGAACAGCCCGGTGGACTTTGAGGAGAGCCTGTTCAGACTGATCAACCCTAATGAGATGGTCCCTGCAGCCTGCTGCAGGAGGGGTAGTCACCCCGGAGACTCAGCCTACATCCCCCAGGAGGAGTGTCTGATGGGGAACATGCTGTTCAGAAACAACAAGGTGCTGGTACTGGTACTAGACTACTTCAAAAATACTACTAAAAACCCTTTAATAATCTTTATTGACCCATTCAACAAAGAGAATGGAAATAAACATTTCGCCCCTGGAGCAGGACCTCCAGAGCAGGGCACCTAGAGCATCACATCAGCAGTAGGTGGCACCTGAAATATCTGGCAGCCCTCCACATTCCTAACCTAGGATTTGTCCTGGCTACCTTCCAGTTGCATGTTCGTCACTCAAACCTCGAGGCTACCACTGCCCACGCTCCCTGCCACACTGGGAAACAAAATCCTCCTCTTGCTTATCAGCTAAACTGGAGCAGAAGAGTGTTGGAGAGATGATTTAATGGGACTGCTTCTCTACTGGCACTGTCCTCATACCAGTAGACTCATTAGTGCTTTTCTATGTTCTGGGTGTCAAGGAAGTATTTTTCTTTACTGTGTAGTGCAGTGTGTGTATACTTATGCATGCTTGTGTTTGACTATGTAGATTGGAGTAGGGTAGGGTAGTGCGGGCTTGGAGTAGGATAGGGAAGTGGGCGTGCAGGTGTGCGTGTGTGTGGAGGGAGAAACATACAGTATTTAGCCATATTGACAAACGGATTTAGCCACATAGACAAATGGATTTAGCCATATTGACAAACGGAAGGCACACGTTTGTGTGCTTGTGTGTGTGGGTCTATATTTATCTCTGTGTGTGCTTGCCTGTTTTAATGACTGTCTTGAGAGTGAAATGTAATTACAGTCAACACTGATAGGAAGGAGAGGCTCCAACTGTTGTTGTTCAGGCCTATGGAAAAATGCAGTATCTCAGGAAGGCGTCTGTCTCTCGCTGTCTCTTTCCCATTCACACACAGAGCCTCATTAAAAGCCAATGAGGCCAGGGGCCCTGTCTCAGTCTCTGTCTCTCAGCCCATTCATCTAGTCTATTGTTCACTGACGCATTCAGTTATGGCTCTGATGCTATTTATATTGTCCATGCATTTCAGCACACACACGCATGCATGCATTTATGCACATGCGTGCACACACACATGCAGGCGCAAGTGCATGCATGCACGCACACACAGACACACAAACACACACATTTCAATACTCTCTCATATTGACTCATACTATTGAATTGTGACTGAGACTCTTTCCTCCCTGTGTGTTTTCAGGGCTGCTACTCAGCGGTGGTGGACTACTTTGAGCTGTACATCTATGTGGCTGGAGCGCTGGCCATCGTGGTACTCACCATTGAGGTAGGATTCAATATTTTGTTACTTATAATAAGCGCTTTGTGAGTAGCCTCCAAATCAACACATTTTTCCCTTATCAGTTGGTGTGATTGGTAATGTAAGCTGTTCAGAAAAATCCATGTATCTTATCTCCCCCACACACAGTACACAGCAACGGAATCTGAAATACTGGAGAATATATAATTTGAAGCAAGTGCTGGTCACTTCCCCGTTTATAGTACGATTGCCCCACTTAGTGGAGAACATTGGTGTTGCAGGACTGTTACACACCATACATTAGATAGCAGAATTTACTGAGGAGGCATCTCTGAAGTCATAATTATGGATATGGCAATCGCGTCGATTTATTAGATTGTCTAATCATCATCATGTAGATAGTTTTGGTTGATTTTGTTTAGTTTCCTCATCATCGTTTGGCTGCAGAACAGTCGACCAGTTTAGGCTCGCAGAATTGAAACACTTACTTGTGTCTTGTTCTCTGTCCTGACTGCTGTTCTGACACTCCTCTGTTCTTCTCCACAGCTGTTTGCCATGGTCTTTGCCATGTGTCTCTTCAGAGGTATCCAGTAGGATTATCGCACCGTACACCGGACAGGAGGACTTTTTGGAGCTACAAAAGGGAAATCAGGAGAAGGGAAAGAAAACATGTACACTTGTAAATGTATTGTCCTCTTTTATATCTGCAAAATGTATTGATTGGTTGGAAAACAAAACAAAACAACTCAGAAAACAAAAAACTTGTACTTCTCAGCTGGACCTTTGAGGTATTTGGTGGCAAAAAAAAGAAATGATAGAAAGAGAAACAGACAAGAACGACAGGAAAACGTATGTAAAGTGAAACAGATGTTTCATGGACCAGGTCTAACACGGACCGGGTGTATAGTAGTGGAACGCGAAGAGGACCTGGGTGAAACCAGGCGTGGTGAATAAGAGGACCCGGTTGAAGCCTGCCCTGCAGCAGAAGTAGCTTGAGACCCAGATCTGTTTGTGCTGTCTTGCTAGCTAACTGGGACTCAGGCTAGAGCAGAAGACACTGCACTGACTTTTGGATGAAGAATATTTATATTTACTGAGTAAAAAGTTGGCTTGACAAAATATAGAAATATGTGTTTTATGTACACTTTAGCTGTTCCTTCCTATTACCACTTCTCCCTCCCCCGATCCCCCGCCCTTCAATCTACTGATACCACAATTCCTCCATCTTTCCCACTCCCTCCCTCCACATACTATTGTTAGAGCCTTACTTCTTGCTGTTAAAAGTCCCATCTATAGTGTGTGTGTGTGTGTGTGTGTGTGTGTGTGTGTGTGTGTGTGTGTGTGTGTCCTTGTATGACCTTGCATGTGTGCATGTTGCCCCTTTTGACCATTCGAGCTTGAAAGCCAACTTCTGATAAAATATTGTATTTGTATTGTGATGTTCATTGCAATTGTGGTTACATGTGGCTTAGGTGAAAATAAATGTATTTGTATGCATTTGTATTAGATTCTTGAAAAGACAATGACATTAAAATGTTCTAAATGTTGTCCATGTGGTGAATTCCTTTCTGATGCTTTTAAAAGTATGTACCCAGTAAAGCAGGATAGAAGGCATTGTCAGTTGCTCTTTGGCAAGGGCGTAGAAGGGGTCCCCAATGTTTGAAGCAGGTCAAATTGTTCCCCCCAAATTACAGTACCAGTCAAAGTTTGGACACACCTAATTCCAGGGTTTTTCTTTATTTTTACTATATTCTACATTGTAGAATAATAGTGAAGACATCAAAACTATGAAATAACACATATGGAATCATGTAAACAAATCAAAATATATTTTAGATTTTAAATTCTTCAATGTATCCACCCTTTTCCTTGACAGCTTTGCACACTCTTGGCATTCTCTCAACCAGCTCATGAGGTAGTCACTTGGAATGTAATTAACAGATGTGCCTTGTTAAAAGTTCATGCGTTTGAGCCAGTCAGTTGTGTTGTGACCAGGTAGGGGTGGTATACAGAAGATAGCCCTATTTGGTAAAATACCAAGTCCATATTACGGCAAGAACAGCTGAAATAAGCAACAAGAAATGGAATATTATGAAAATGAGGGAAGATTATGAAAATGAAAACTCTCAATGGGAAGAAAATCACAAGTCATGTCCCTGGAGCTTCAGCCTAGCTGAGTGGTGTAATTTCTGGGGTTCCACTATGTCCATAGATTATATACAATAAAATGCAGAAGGGGTTGAAGCCAAAAGGCTGTTCAGTACTAATAATGTTTGAGAAGGTTTTGCCTAAGAAAGTACAGATGAACTTCCTGGCTTTCACTGTTATAGAGTTTGCCCCACAATCAGACCTCAGCATAAGACCCAGATGCAGACAACTCCAATAACATATGTTTACTAACAAAACGGGGCAGGCAGACGACAGGTCAAGGGCAGGCAGAGGTCAGAGGGTGTCACGCTCTGGTCGAAGTAATGTATGTTTGTCTTCATTTATTTGGTCAGGCCAGGGTGTGACATGGGTTATTGTGGTGCGTTTTTGTCATGGGGTTTTTGTGGGGTGTCTAGCATAGTCTATGGCTGCCTGAGGCGGTTCTCAATCAGAGTCTGGTGATTATCGTTGTCTCTGATTGGGAACCATATTTAGGCAGCCATATTCTTTGAGTTTTTTGTGGGTGATTGTTCCTGTCTCTGTGTTAGTTTGCACCAGAATAGGCTCAGTCACTTTGGTTTTTCTTTTTTCCTTGTTTTGGAAGAGAAGAGAACGAGCGCCATTCTCCTTGCGGAGATGGTGCTAAATCCATCAACGGTCCCTGGGATTGGGCTGGCCAACATGATTCGGTTTGCTTGGTAGGAAAAGGAGTTGGAGCCTTTAGGACGGCAAACTTTTGGAAGGATAATATTGATGGGGATTCTAAAGCTGACGGTGAAGGACGTGTTTTGTTTCCAAGGCAACTCGTTGGAGGGAGCATACGACGTGGCACTATATACAGAGGAGAAACACAATGATATTCTGAGAAGGGCAAGAGCAGTGAGAGGTGAGAGGCCGATGAGCCACTATGAAATAACAAGCCTGGCGAAGAATAACTTTAGGGTTGTAACTGTCAACATTTACAACCCTTACGTTAAGGACGAAGAGGTGAGGGCTTTTCTGGGGAGATGCATGGATAACGTCTCCTCAGCAAGGCACCTCAAATACTTCCTTGGGTTTTGGAATGGGAGGAGAGGCTTCCAGGCCCTCCTCAGAGAGGACCCAAAGGGACATGGTGGCTACCTCCATCCTCCTGCTATGTTCTCCCGAGGGGCTGACAGGGGGACGTTGTTTTATGCACATCAGCCCTCATTTTGCAGGCGCTGTATGGCCTACGGACACATATTCGTCTCGTGCAGCACAAGAAAATGCAGATTTTGTGGATCTGTGGAACACGAGGCGAGGGATTGTGACAAGCCTAAGGCGTGCCACGGGTGTGGCTCGTCAGCACACCTGTGGCGGGGGTGCCCGGCTCGTCAGAGGTCATATGCGTCTGCGGCTGGGGGGGGGAGCAGGAGCGGTGGATGGGGGAAGAATAGGAGGGGAAGGAAGCACACCTCATGACCAGAGTACAGGTCCAGAGGGGAAGGCCGCAAGGAAGGAGGAGGAGCAAGAAGCGGCGGATGGAAGAGAGAAGGAAACGGAAGGCACGGGAGTAGGAGAACCAGGAAAAGCGGTGGAAGAAGACAACCGAGTGGAGGAGCATGAGAGAGAAGAAAGCGAGGGAGGGGTGGTAGAGAAGGAGACGGTGGAAGAGCAAGTGGACTGGGGGGAAAGTGCCCTGGTGGAAGAGATGAGGGGTATGGTGGAGGAGCTGGCGGGGGGAGGGTGGTATCTCTCCACTGCCGCCATCACCAAAGAAGAGAATGAAGAGGAGGGTGCGATTGGCCGACAGTGAGAGGGAGGGGATGGCCAAGAGAGTGATGGGGGTGGGAGAAACCTCTGGGTTGCTGCTGGTTTCCCCAGGCCCTCATCTTCTGTTGGGTGGGGACACACCTAACAAGACTGGGTACAGGAGGAGGTGGGGAGTTTTTTGTTTGGGGACTCAGCCTCCCCGATTTTTTTCCCAAACCAGCTGCAGCACTGGGGAGGGGGAGGAGTGTGGGGGTAGACCCAGGGTGCAGGGCACCCCGGAGCCAAACACTATTCCTGCATCCTGGGTTGGTGAGATGGAGGAAGAGGGGGGGATGTCGGGAGTACGGATGGTGTTCTCACCGGTAGATATGGAGCAGGGGAGTATCAGGTGAGTCTCCTGTTTTTGTTTTTTTTCTGTCTGGGTTTAGAGTTTGAGTGTATTACATGTTTTTATTTTTTCATGGGGTCTAATTTTACTTTTGTTAGTTTAAATGTAAGGGGTTTAAGGGATTTTGTTAAGAGGAGGGTGGTTGTTAGTTATTTGGAGGGTGTGGGGTTTGATTTGAGTTTTTACAGGAGGTTCACCTGAGGGATGGAGTGGATGTTAGTAGGTTTAAGAGGGAGTGGGACAAGGGGGAGTCGGTTTGGGGTATTGGGGGGGTGCACTCATCGGGGTAGGGATTTTGTGTGGGCACAGGGAGGTAAAAGTGGAGGATTATTTTGTGGTAATGCAGGGGAGGGTTATAGGGGTGGATGTCACGATAAGGGATTGTAAATTTAGATTAGTGGTGGTGTATGGGCCACAGGTGGTGGCAGACAGGAGGGAGATGGTGGACTGTCTGACGCCCCTGTGTGTCACAAATAGGAAATTAGTGATAGGGAGGGATTTTAATACAGATTTAGGAATAGGGGGATAGCAGTGCAGGCGCCATTGCCGGGCTAATGGCTTGCCATGGTCTGGTAGATGGTGGTCTGCACACTACTCCGAAAATGGCCGGTCCTACATGGCGCAACTCCAGGGGGGTTGAGCGGAGGCTCGACTATATTTTTGTACCCAGGTCTTTGGGTAAGTTGTCTGGGCGGCTGTTGCCTGTTTTCTTTTCGGATCACGACGGGGTGCTCCTACAGGTGGGGTCGCCAGACTGCCTCTTTGGTAGGGGGTACTGGAAGTTAGATCGGGATGTGCTGGAGGAGCAGGCTTTTGTTGACGGGTTTTATGGTTTCTTTTGGAGGCTTGAAGGCCTCCGGTCCATGTGCGAGGGGGTGTTAGAGTGGTGGGAATTAGTTAAGATGAGGATTAGGGCTTTTATAATAGGGTATTGCAAGAGGAAAAAAAGGGAGGAGAGGAGGGAGGTGGATCGTATCCAAAGGTTAATTGAACTCGAATACGAGGCAGGCAACCTCGGCGGGTCGTTTGACTGGGAGAGATCCGCAACCCTAAAGGCGAGGGTCAGGGAGTTGCAGGAGCGGAAGGCTCGAGCTTTCCTGGAGCGTGCGCATAGTGGCTTTCTAGAACATAATGAAACTTGTTCTGCTATGTTCTTTAAGTCGGTTAGGGTCAGACAGAGTAGGAAGGTAATGCATGGCGTGAGGGAAGAAAATGGTAGTATAGTTAGAGAACCAGAGGATATGGTCAGGGTGACAACTGATCATTTCCAAGGTTTATTTAAGGAAAGGGAAATAGATGTAGAGCAGGGAAATGTGTTTTTAGAACACTTGTCCAGGCGGTTGCCGGAGGACATTAGAGAAGTGATGGAGGCCCAGATCTCACTAGAAGAGGTTGAGAGCGCTCTTAGGAGGATGGGAAAAGGGAAGGTGCCTGGGATGGATGGGCTGCCGGCTGAGTTTTATCTCAAGTTTTGGGGTATACTTGGACCAGTGGTCCTCAAAGTCTTGAAGGCCATCCTTGAGACGGGGGTCCCGGGGGGATCAATGGCTGTTGGTGTGCTGTCACTTTTATATAAGAAGGGGGAAGTAACAGACCTTGGCAACTAGCGGCCGTTGACCATGCTGTGTGTAGATTACAAGCTACTTGCAAAGGTTTTAGCAGACCGGTTGCGCACAGCCCTTCCCTACGTCGTCCATGAGGATCAGATGTGCGGGGTAGAGGGCCGCTCTATACATTTAACATTTAACATTTAAGTCATTTAGCAGACGCTCTTATCCAGAGCGACTTACAAATTGGTGCATTCACCTTATGACATCCAGTGGAACAGCCACTTTACAATAGTGCATCTAAATCTTTTAGGGGGGTGAGATTAGATGGAACCTACAGTTAATCAGGGACTCCATCGCTTGGGTTGAAGATAGAGGACTGCCTTTAATGGTAGCAGCGCTAGATCAGGCGAAAGCCTTTGATCGCGTGAATAGATCCTTTTTATTCAGAGTGTTAGGTCGATTAGGATTTGGGGAGAAGTTCATAGGATGGATTCGTACATTATATGTCGGAGCGGGGTGCCGAGTTAGTGTAAATAGTCACTTGGGTGACGTTTTTGACCTCTCGTCTGGGGTCAGGCAGGGGTGCCCACTCTCGGCTCTCCTCTTCGTTCTGTACATGGAGCCTCTGGGGGCTGACATTAGGGCAGACACAGGGGTGGAAGGCTTGCTGATCCCTGGAAGTGGTGGGCTGCGTGTTAAGATGACGCAGTACGCCGACGACACTTCCTTGCTGCTGTGCAATGTCCCTTGATATCTTTGGGGATTTCACCCGAGCATCGGGAGCAGTTCTGAACCATGCAAAGTCTTCCGTCAAGTTTTTCGGAAGATGGCGCGGTAGAACGGATGTGCCCGGGGGGTTATCTCTCTGTGAGGGGGCCCTGAGGATTCTCGGGGTCCATTTTGAGACCTCCGGCTCAGCGACGCTAAACTCGAACATGCGTATCGCAGTGGTACAGAGGAAGCTAGCAATGTGGAAGGCTAGGTATTTGTCTTTTATGGGCAAAGTCCTGGTCCTAAAGGTGGATGTGTTGCCGTCTCTTTTGTATTTGGCATACATCTACCCATTGCCGGCTTGTCTGAGGAGGCCTCTAGTGAGGCTTGTGTTTCGGTTTATGTGGAGTGGCAGGTGCGAGTGGGTCACCAGGGCACGCATGATCTGTCCCATCGGGGAGGGAAGTAGGGGGATACCACATTTCCCCCTCAAGCTGGACACAATTTTTGTTTCTTTCTTGTTAACAGAGCTTGCTCAGCCAGTGATACACCCGTCCGGTTACCTCCTGCTGGTGTGCGGCCAAGAGACTGAGGTTGAAGTTGCCGGAGTAGGTTTAGATCACAGGCACATGTACGAGGAGGTCAGAAAGGCAGGGAGTCCGGCGCCTGTAGTGGGCATCTCGGAAGTGGTCTGGGAGGGAGTGCAGACCCAGGGTCTGGACAACAGGCTCAAGGACCTGAATTGGTTGAGCCTCCATAAGTGCTTGCCGGTACGTTCCATCACGTTCCATTTTTGGGACTGTGCCTTTGCCGGAGTAGTATGGGCTAGGGCACGGGTGTTGTTAGGTTTGGTAAGGGGCGATTTTGTATTGACGTGGGCCAGGTTAGAGAGAGGTGTAGGGAGAGCGAGAGGGACGGATAGGGACAAGTTTCTGCTCTGGCTTCTCATGAGTCTCTTTAAACGGGGGCTGTGGGAAGCAAGGCAGAACATGGTGAAGACAGGGAGAGATTGGGGGGTGGAAGGGATAGTGAGGAGGGTGGAAGGAGATTTGAGGGGGAGGATGAAGAGGGAGGAGAGGAAGTGGGGGCAGCATGTTGCTCGGGAGAGGTGGAAGGGGGGTTTAGGGCTGGGTGTCATTTAGATTTGTAAGGGGATAGATTAGGGACGGGGAGATAGGGAAAGGTATTTTGTAGGGTGACGGGGAGGGAAGATGCTCCCCTGAGGTTTTGTTTGGGGTTTATGTTTAGTTGAATTAGTTGAATTAAAATACCATTATTTGAGTATGTATGAAAATTATGAGTTGTAAAGTATGGTATTGAAGATAATAAATTATTTTTTATTAAAAAAAAAATAGGCTGTATAGGTTTTCACATTTCCGTTTGTTGTTTTTGTATTGTTTGTGTGTTTTCATTATTAAAGATGTATCGAACTAACCACGCTGCATTTTGGTCCGACTCTCCTTCAACGGAAGAAAGCCGTAACAGAGGGCTGTGAGACAGTGGTGTAAAGTACTTAAGTTGTACTTTAAAGTATTTTTACTAAAGTATTTTTACTAAAGCAGTTTTCTGGGGTAACTGTACTTTACTAATTATATTTTTTATAGCTTCTACTTTTAATTCATTATATTGCAAAGGGAAAAGAATGTACTTTTTACTCCTTACATTTTCTCTGACTCCCAAAAGTACTAGTTCCATTTTGAATGCTTAGCAGGACAGGAAAATTGTCTACTTCAAAAAAACTTTTCAAGAGAACATCCCTGGTCATCCATACTGCCTCTGATTTGGGAGACTCACTAAACACAAACGCTTAATTTGTAAATTATGTCTCTGAGTGTTGAAGTGTGCCCCTGGCTATCCGTAAATTAAAAATAAAAATAAAATCGTACCGTCTGGCTTGCTTAATGTAAGGAATTTTAAAGGATTTATACTTGTAGTTTTGGCACTTAAAGCATATTTTATAGATTACATTTACTTTTGATACTTAAGTACGTTTTAAACCAAATACTTTTAGACTTTTGCTCAAGTAATATTTTTTGTTGTTCTTTTTCCGAGAGTGGATCAGCTTTAGTGTTGCAGATTGTTGCTTCCATCAATGTAATTGCCTGCATCACTTCCAGTCCCCCATATATTTTTGGGGTAAACATTCAAGACCATTCAAAAGTGTGGGGTCACTTAGAAATGTCCTTGTTTTTGAAATTTACAAAAGTCATTTTGTCCATTAAAATAACATCAAGTTGATCAGAAATACAGTGTAGACATTGTTAATGTTGTAAATGACTATTGTAGCTGGAACAATCTGATTTAAAATACAATATCTACATAGGCGTACAGAGGCCCATTATCAGCAACCATCACTCCTGTGTTCCAATGGAATGTTGTGTTAGCTAATCCAAATGTATCATTTTAAAGGGCTAATTGATCATTAGAAAACCCTTTTGCAATTACGTTAGAACAGCTGAAAACTGTTCTAGTGATTAAAGAAGCAATAAAACTGGCTTTCTTTAGACTAGTTTTGTATCTGGAGCATCAGCATTTGTGAGTTTGATTACAGGCTCAAAATGTCAAGAAACAAAGACCTTCTGAAACTCACCAGTATATTCTTGTTCTGGGAAATGAAGGCTATTGCCATGAGATCTTGTACAAAGCTGTATACTACTCCCTTCATAGAACAGCACAAACTGGCACTAACCAGAATAGAAAGAGTGGGAGGCCCCGGTGCACAACTGAGCAAGAGGACAAGTACATTATAGTGTCTCGATTGAGAAACAGACGCTTCACAAGTCCTCAACTGGCAGCTTCATTAAATAGTACCCGTAAAACAGTGAAGAGGTGACTCTGGGATGCTGACATTCTAGGCAGGGTAATTGATAAATTCTTAAATATTTTCAAAGACGCTTGGATCATCATCATTTGGACCATATAGGTTAATAAGCCATATCTGTGTATTGTCCAATAACATATTTAAAATAATCCATCTACAGTTAAAGTCAGAAGTTTACATACACCTTAGCCAAATACATTTAAACTCAGTTTTTCACAGTTCCTGACATTTAATCCTAGTACAAAATCCCTATTTTAGGTCAGTTAGGATCACCATTTTATTTTCAGAATGTGAAATGTCAGAATAATGGTAGAGAGAATTATTTATTTAATCTTTTATTGCTTTCATCACATTCCCAATGGGTCAGAAGTTTACATACAGTCAATTAGTATTTGTTAGCATAGCCTTTAAATTGTTTAACTTGGGTCAAACGTTTCGCGTAGCCTTCCACAAGCTTCCCACAATAAGTTGGGTGAATTTTGGCCCATTCCTCTTGACAGAGCTCGTGTAACTGAGTCAGGTTTGTAGGCCTCCTTGCTAGCACACGCTTTTTCAGTTTTGCCCACAAATGTTATATGGGATTGAGGTCATGGCCATTCGAATACTTTCACTTTGTTGTCCTTAAGCCATTTTGCCACAACTTTGGAAGTATGCTTGGGGTCATTATCCATTTGGAAGACCCATTTGCGACCAAGCTTTAACTTCCTGACTGATGTCTTGAGATGTTGCTTAAATATATCCACATAATTTTCCTACCTTATGATGCCATCTATTTTGTGAAGTGCACCAGTCCCTCCTGCAGCAAAGCACTCCCACAACATGATGCTGCCACCCCCATGCTTCACAGTTGGGATGGTGTTCTTTGGCTTGCAAGCCTCCCCCTTTTACTCTAAAGATAACGATGGTCATTATGGCCAGAGGACATTTCTCCAAAAAGTACGATCTTTGTCCCCATGTGCAGTTGCAAACCCTAGCCTGGCTTTTTTTATGGCGGTTTTGGAGCAGTGGCTTCATCCTTGCTAGATAGTTTTGTACCCGTTTCCTCCAGCATCTTCACAAGGTCCTTTGCTGTTGTTCTGGGATTGATTTGCACTTCGTACCAAAGTACGTTCATCTCTAGGAGACAGAACGCGTCTCCTTCCTGAGCGGCATGACGGCTGCATGGTGATTATACTTGCGCACTATTGTTTGCACAGATGAACGTGGTACCTTCAGGCGTTTGGAAATTGCTCCCAAGGATGAACCAGACTTGTGGAGGTCTACAATTTATTTTCTGAAGTCTTGGCAGATTTCTTTTGATTTTCCCATTAATTATAAGTGAAATAATCTGTCTGTAAACAATTGTTGGAAAAATGATGTCCTAACTGACTTGCCAAAAACTATAGTTTGTTATTAAGATATTTATGGAGTCATTGAAACTCGTTTTTCAATGACTCCAACCTAAGTGTATGTAAACTTCCGATTTCAACTGTACCTTGTTCTGTTTGGACAATTTGCACATTTGGATCAAAATGACTGTTAATTAATATCAATCACCAATTCTGAGTTTCTTTGCCCATGGGAGAAATATAATTCACCACCCCAGTCCCTTTTCCATAAAACTTCATCTAAAATTGTTGAATGAGTTTCCTGTAAGCAATAGATATAATATTTATTCTCTTTTAACCAGGTAAATACTGATAGTTTTTTCTTATTATCTGCTAAGCCATTACAATTAGAACTAGCTATACTTATTTCACCACTAACCATAAATGAGATAAGTTTAAATTATATTTCTTATATATTTGTAAATGTATCATTAAAAAGTAACATGAGTGTCTATATACTGTAGCTGTACCATGATATTTGCATTGCTACTTGGTAAACCTCCAATTGGTCCCTACTATTCCACCTGCAAAACCCCCTTCTCCTCCTGAGTTGGGTTGTCATCCCAATGCCCGGCAGACCACACCCGACCCCCCGGATCCCATGGCCCTGGAGAGACCGGGACCCATCCTTCAAAAAGAACACACAGAGCCACCCACAGAACAGAAAGCAGATCAACCGCCAAATGCATTTCCATCGCCCTCACCTGGATTTGTATTATATATAGCCATTAAAAAAATATATATATATTTTATATCTATATATATATATTTTTATATATATATTATTTTTGTTTTGTTTATTTATTTTTTTTAAATCCTGTTTCTTGTTTTCCATAATTAGCTATTAATATTTGTAGTAATGTAGGCAGGTTATGCAAAGGATTTTTACCTTTCACTTGTAACGAGTGCGCTGAGTCGGGAAGCAAGTTCAGGGAGTGAGTGTTTAAAACCATAAATGAAACACAAATAATGCACTGACATGAAAGAGAGTCAATAACACCTGAGGAAAGAACCAAGGGGAGTGACAGATATAGGGAATATAATCAAGGAAGTGATAGAGTTCAGGTGCGTGAGATGATGGTGACAGGTGCCTGGGATAATCAGCAACCTAATGATCTAGAGGCCAGAGAGTGAGTATACGTGACATCACCAGTCTCTCCATTACAAAAATTACATTATGGCCAGCAATTATTATTTTTGCAAACAATTTTTGTGATTCATCCTATATTTTCCCTAACATATTTTACACCCTCGCAACAGTTGCGGGAGACACGCGCATGCGCGCACACACAACCCCTTTCCCCCACAACAACCATAGACTCCGAATCTCAATTGTTGTGCACCATCCCAGAGCCCAACTCAAGAAAGGTCTTGATTTACCAGTGCCTATACAGTTGCAGCTGTATGAGAAGGCCTGCAAAACTGAGCAAAAAAATTGTCAGAAATGGGGAGATTTGATTAACCGAGATGATGGAGGTCAGATATACCCCCTTCCCCTGAAGCACCCACAACATGGTCCCCCATATTGACCAAGCATCTCCATGCAGTCAGACCTTTATTTTTGTGCCACCAGGGCCACAATAATATGCACCCTCTCTGAATGTCAGAGTGTGACCCCCTCCCCATGAGTTACTGCAGCTAGTGTTGCACGGCCACTGTCTGGGTGGGGGCACCCCACCGGAATCAACGTCACACAAAAGTTTCTTCCAGTCTGTGGTGAGTAATCGCTGTTCTCATGTCCAAATGTTTTTTCGTCTCGGGGGAACTCGGGTAACCTCAGATTCTCTCGGGAACGTATATGCTGGGGAGTTCCGGGATTCCTCAGAGGTGAGGTGGGACCGGGCGAGCGAGTGGGACCGGAATCAGACCTCCTCTCCCTCCTACGTTCCCGTAGCCATCCAATGATCCGTATGATCCATAGGCAACGTCTTTAACCTCCTCCGTTAATCCATCAAGGAACGTGTTGAACAGGGCTCCGGGTTCCAGGCACTCTCAGCTGCCAACTTGTGAAAATCCACCGCATAGTCTACCACAACACTGGAGACCTGGTGTAGTTGGAGCAGCTTACAAGGTGCCTCTCTCCCGGACAACGGAGAATCAAACACTTTACGTACCTCCGCCACAAATTCCTCCAGACTGAGGCAAACGGTGGATTGTTGCTCCCACAATGCAGTAGCCCAGGCGTGAGCCCTCCCAGACATAAGCATTATCAAGTACGCTATCCTCGAGCGATCCAAAGGAAATGAAGAGGGCTGCAGCTCAAAGACGAGAGAAACGCCCAGGATTCTGGAAATGCCGGCAGGATTCTGGATCTCCAGCGTAGCGCTCCCGAAGGAGACAGCTGGGTTCTCGGGAAGCCGGGGAAGATTGGGGAGAGGCGCCGCTGGTAGTGGGGTAACTGACAGTCTGGAGGGTTACTGTAACATTTTCCGCCAAGATAGAGCTGCCAAAGGGGGCATAGTTGCAATCTACTGCAGAGATAGCCTGCAGAGTTCTGTCTTACTATCCAGGTCTGTACCAAAACAATTTGAGCTTCTACTTTTAAAAATCCACCTTTCCAGAAACAAGTCTCTCACTGTTGCCGCTTGCTATAGACCACCCTCTGTCCCTAGCTGTGCCCTGGACACCATGTGTGAATTGATTGCCCCCATCTATCTTCAGAGCTCATGCTGCAAGGTGACCTAAACTGGGACATACTTAACACCCCGGCCGTCCAACAATCTAAGACTAAGATTGATGCCCTCAATCTCAAACAAATTATCAATGAAACTACCAGGTACAACCCAAATCCATAAATACGGGCACCCACATCCTAACCAACTTGCCCTCTAAATACACCACTGCTGTTTTCAACCAAGATTTCAGCGATCACTGCCTCATTGACTGCATCCATTTTGGTCGTGATTTGGTCCTGCAGTACATACCTACACGTACGCTACGGTCACAAGACGCAGGCCTCCTAATTGTCCCTAGAATTTCTAAGTAAACAGCTGGAGGCAAGGCCTTCTCCTATAGAGCTCAATTTTTATGGAATGGTCTGCCTACCCATGTGAGAGACGCAGACTCGGTCTCATCCTTTAAGTCTTTACTGAAGACTCATCTCTTCAGTGGATCATATGATTGAGTGCAGTCTGGCCCAGGAGTGTGAAGGTGAACAGAAAGGCTCTGGAGCAACGAACCGCCCTTGCTGTCTCTGCCTGGCCGGTTCCCCTCCTTCCAATGGGATTCTCTGCCTCTAACCCTATTACAGGGGCTGAGTCACTGGCTTACTGGTGCTCTTTCATGCCGTCCCTGGGGGGGTGCGTCACTTGAGTGGGTTGAGTCACTGATGTGATCTTCCTGTCTGGGTTGGCGCCCCACCCCCCTTGGGTTGTGCCGTGTTGGAGATCTTTGTGGGCTATACTTGGCCATGTCTCAGGATGGTAAGTTGGTGGTTGAAGATATCCCTCTAGTGGTGTGGGGGCTGTGCTTTGGCAAAGTGGGTGGGGTTATATCCTTCCTGTTTGGCCCTGTCCGGGGGTGTCATCGGATGGGGCCACAGTGTCTCCTGACCCCTCCTGTCTCAGCCTCCAGTATTTATGCTGCAGTAGTTTGTGTCGGGGGGATAGGGTCAGTTTGTTAGATCTGGAGTACTTCTCCTGTCTTATCCGGTGTCCTGTGTGAATTTAAGTGTGCTCTCTCTAATTCTCTCTTTCTCTCTTTCTTTCTCTCTCTCGGATGACCTGAGCCCTAGGACCATGCCTCAGGACTACCTGACATGATGACTCCTTGCTATCCCCAGTCCACCTGGCCGTGCTGCTGCTCCAGTTTCAACAGTTCTGCCTTATTATTATTTGACCATGCTGGTCATTTATGAACATTTGAACATCTTGGCCATGTTCTGTTATAATCTCCACCCGGCACAGCCAGAAGAGGACTGGCCACCCCACATGGCCTGGTTCCTCTAGGTTTCTTCCTAGGTTTTGGCCTTTCTAGGGAGTTTTTCCTAGCCACCGTGCTTCAACACCTGCATTGCTTGCTGTTTGGGGTTTTATGCTGGGTTTCTGTACAGCACTTTGAGATATCAGCTGATGTATGAAGGGCTATATAAATAAATGTAATTTGATTTTGATTTGATTTGATCCGCAATGGGTCCACGGTCAAACGACCACCCCTCATCACTGTCAAACTCTCCCTAAAACACTTCAGCGAGCAGGCCTTTCTAATAGACCTGGACCGGGTATCCTGGAATGATATTGACCTCATCCCGTCAGTAGAGGATGCCTGGTTATTCTTTAAAAGTGCCTTCCTCGCCATATTAAATAAGCATGCTCCATTCATGAACTGTAGAACCAGGAACAGATATAGCCCTTGGTTCACTCCAGACCGGAATGCCCTTGACCAGCACAAAAACATAATGTGGCTTTCTGTATCAGCATTGAATAGCCCCCATGATATGCAACTATTCGGGGAAGTTAGGAACCAATATACACAGGCAGTTAGGAAAGCTAAGGCTAGCTTTTTCAAACAGAAATTTGCATCCTGTAGCACAAATTCAAAAAAGTTTTGGGACACTCTAAAGTCCATGTAGAATAAGAGCACCTCCTCCCAGCTGCCCACTGCACTGAGGCTAGGAAACACTGTCACCACTGATAAATCCACAATAATTGAACATTTCAATAAGCATTTTTCTATGGCTGGCCATGCTTTCCACCTGGCAACCCCTACCCCGATCAACAATCAGCAACTCGCCCAAGCCTCCCCCATTTCTCCTTCACCCAAATCCAGACAGCTGATGTTCTGAAAGAGCTGCAAAATCTGGACCCCTACAAATCAGCTGGGCTAGACAATCTGGACCCTCTCTTTCTAAAAGTATCTGCGGAAATTGTAGCACCCCCTATTACTAGCCTGTTCAACCTCTCTTTCGTATCGTCTGAGATTCCCAAAAATTGGAACGCTGCCGCGATCCTCCCCCTCTTCAAAGGTGGAGACACTCTAGACCCAAACTGCTACAGACCTATATCTATCTTATCCTGCCTTTCTAAGGTCTTCAAAAGCCAAGTTAACAAACAGATTACCGACCATTTCGAATCCTACCGTACCTTCTCCGCTATTCAATCTGGTTTCAGAGCTGGTCATGGGTGCACCTCAACCACGCTCAAGGTCCTAAACGATATCATAACCGCCATTGATAAGAGACATTACTGTGCAGCCGTATTCATCGACCAGGCCAAGGCTTTCAACCTCTGTCAATCACCACATTCTTATCGGCAGACAAAACAGCCTTGGTTTCTCAAAAGACTACCTCGCCTGGTTCACCAACCACTTATAAAGTTCAGTGTGTCAAATCAGAGGGCCTGTTGTCTGGACCTCTGGCAGTCTCTATAGGGGTGCCACAGGGTTACAATCTTGGGCCAACTCTCTTCTCTGTATACATCAATGACGTTGCTCTTGCTGCTGGTGATTCTCTGATCCACCTCTACGTAGACGACAACATTCTGTATACTTCTGGCCATTCTTTGGACACTGTGTTATGTGGACAACTACAAATACCTAGGTGTATGGTTAGACTCTAAACTCTCCTTCCAGACTCACATTAAGCATCTCCAACCCAAAATTAAATCTAGAATCTGCTTCCTATTTTGCAACAAAGCATCCTTCACTCATGCTGCCAAACATACCCTTGTAAAACTGACCATCCTACCGATCCTCGACTTCGGCGATGTCATTTACAAAATAGCCTCCAACACTCTACTCAACAAATTGGATGCAGTCTATCACGGTGCCATCCGTTTTGTCACCAAAGCCCCATATACTACAATCCTTGCGACCTATATGGTCTCGTTGGCTGGCCCTTGCTTCATACTCGTCGCCAAACCCACTGGCTCCAGGTCATCTACAAGTCTCTGCTAGGTAAAGTCCCGCCTTATCTCAGCTCACTGGTCACCAAAGCAGCACCCACTCGTAGCACGCACTCAAGCAGGTAAAACTCACTGGTCACCCGCAAAGCCAATTCCTCCTTTGGCTGCCTTTCCTTCAAGTTTCGCTCCACAGGTGGCGAATCGCATCTCTGCATGTCTGGCAGACATATCAGTGTGGATGACGGATCACCACCTCAAGCTGAACCTCGGCAAGACGGAGCTGCTCTTCCTCCCGGGGAAGGACTGCCCGTTCCATGATCTCGCCATCACGGTTGACAACTCCATTGTGTCCTCCTCCCAGAGCGCTAAGAACCTTGGCGTGATCCTGGACAACACCCTGTCGTTCTCAACTAACATCAAGGCGGTGGCCCGTTCCTGTAGGTTCATGCTCTGCAACATCCGCAGAGTACGACCCTGCCTCACACAGGAAGCGGCGCAGGTCCTAATCCAGGCACTTGTCATCTCCCGTCTGGATTACTGCAACTCGCTGTTGGCTGGGCTACCTGCCTGTGCCATTAAACCCCTACAACTCATCCAGAACGCCGCAGCCCGTCTGGTGTTCAACCTTCCCAAGTTCTCTCACGTCACCCCGCTCCTCCGCTCTCTCCACTGGCTCCAGTTCTCTGCTGCCTGTGACTGGAACGAATTGCAAAAATCTCTGAAGCTGGAGACTCACATCTCCCTCACTAGCTTTAAGCACCAGCTGTCAGAGCAGCTTACAGATCACTGCACCTGTACATAGCCCATCTGTAAACAGCCCATCTATCTACCTACCTCATCCCCATTCTGGTATTTATTTTTCTTGCTCCTTTGCACCCCAGTATCTCTACTTGCACATTCACCTTATGAACATCAATCACTCCAGTGTTTAATTGGTATATTGTAATTACTTCGACCACCGTGGCCGATTTATTGCCTTACCTCCCTTATCTTACCTCATTTTCACACACTGTATATAGATTTTTTTCTACTGTATTATTGACTGTATGTTTGTTTATTCCATGTGTAACTCTGTGTTGTTGTATGTGTCAAACTGCTTTATTCTTGGCCAGGTCACAGTTGTAAATGAGAACTTGTTCTCAACTAGCCTACCTGGTTAAATAAAGGTGAAATGAAAAAAGTAAAAAATAAATAAAAAAGGTCTGGAATTCTTCCATAAGACCTTGAAGTAATTCCTTGTGTCATCCAATGGTGGTTCCTTTGGAGGAGATGGCGTTGCGGAGCTGGTCCAGGTCTGCTGGCTCAGTCATGGCCAGTTTGTACTATCAGACCTCAGGATAAGATCCAGATTCAGACAGTTCAAATAACAGATGTTTCCTAACAAAACAGGGGGAAGGCAGACGACAGGTCAAGGGTAGGCCGAGGTCGGTAATCCAGGGCAGAGTCAGAAAGGTACAGAACGGCAGGTAGTTTCAGGGTCAGGGCAGGCCAAGGTCAGTAATCCAGGGCAACGTCAGACAGGTACAGAACGGCAGGCAGGGTCAGGGCAGGCAGAGTGGTCAACAACTGGAAAAACAAGGGCAAGAGAGAAGCAGGACTATGGGAACCCACGCTGGTATGCTTGACGAGACATAACAAACTGGCAACAGACAAACAGAAAATACAGGTATAAATACACAGGGGATCATGGAGAAAATGAGCGACACCTGGAGGGGGGTGGAAACAAGCACAAAACAGGTGAAACAGATCAGGGTGTGACACCCACCCCCATGAAGGTGTTTTAAATGCCAAAGAATGGGACATGTACCTGCTCAGTGAAAAAGAAAGAGAAGATGTGCCAAGTATGGAGGGGAACATGATTATGGTGGCTGTGGGAAAAATGTCATGGCTAACTGTCGTAATTATGGGGGGAACACGGTGTAGGGTTTGGTGGACGCAAGGTGCAAAAAGAGGTTAGAGCGGCCCAAAGATATAAAGTCACTCGTAAAGTCTCTTATGCAGAAGCTGCAAAGCAGATTGGTGGAACTATTAGGCAGAATGATGGCGATAATAGGGACAGTTCTGGAATGAGGGGACCTACTGTAAGAAATGTTGCTTATGTTGGTCCAGACACGGATAACAGACCTGTTCAGAAATCTTGCTCTCACAAATGTGTCGTGCCAAAGGAAACCTTGATAGTTAATCAGATTGACTTCCTAATAATACTAATGATGGAATGTCTCAGTATGATGATAACTAGAGTTGTGGTTTTTGTCATCCTTCAGTGGAGTGCCAGAAGCTTTATTGCTAACGGTCAGGAGTTTAAGAAATATGTAATTGATTTAGAGATCAAACCTGATGAGGTATGTTTTCAAGAAACATGGCTTAGACCACATCTTGATTGTATTATTCCTGGTTATTGTTCAATCAGATATGATAGATCAACTGGGCAAGGTGGTGGTGGTTGTGCTACGTTCATAAGGGAAGGTCTTGTATATCGTAATATACCTGTCCCATCTGAATACAAATGTGTGATGGTGGAAATCTAGTGCAGGAAGTAATATTACGTTTCTACATTTATACAAGCCTTGTCATCAACTATCTGTAGGGTATTTGATGAAATATCAAGAGAATTGGGCTCTGGAGAGATATGGTGCGGCAACTTTAATGCCCATAATAGTGGGGAAGCGCACATACAGATGCTAATGGAACAAGAGCATTAGTATGTCTTAACGATGGATGTGGTACAAGAGTTGATGGTGTTAGAGGGGTTATATCCTGCCTGGACCTCACACTGACTTCTTACTCTAGAATGTGCTGCTTCTGTGACCTCGCTGATTTGCCAGTGAGTGAAGTGGGTGAGAAAAGGAAGGTGGTTCTTTGGTGGACTGAAGAGTGCACTGCGGCTATTCGAGAAAGAAATAGGGCTTACAGAGTGTTGCGTAGGAATATGACTCATGAGAATCTAGTTGATTTTCAAAGGAAGAGAGCTTCAGTACACATAGGGTCATTAAGTCTGTCAAGAGAAATGCATGGAGACAGTTATTCTCTGCAATAGGCAGGGATACTGAGCTTGGGGATGTATGGTGTATGTTGAAGAAGATGACTGGAGGAAGCAAGTCCACTCGAATTCCAGTTTTGGTTGTGGGTAAAACAATGTCCGTAACTGATAAATAAAAATATGACTTCTTGGGGAAGACATTTGATAGGGTACATAGTGGGGTAATTTTGGATGAAGTACAGTGCATTCGGAAAGTATTCAGACCCTTTGACTTTTATCACATTTTGTTATGTTACAGCCTTGTTTTAAAAGAAATTAAATAGACCCCCCCCCTCCCATCAATCTACACACAATACCCCATAATGACCAAGCAAAAACTGTTTTTTAGAAATGTTTGCGCATTTATATATCTTTTTTTTTTATATCAAATTTACATAATTATTCAGACCCTTTACTCAGTACTTTGTTGAAGCACCTTTGGCAGCGATTACAACCTCGATACTTCTTGGGTATGACGCTATAAGCTTGGCATAGCTGTATTTGGGGAGTTTCTCCCATTCTTCTCTGCAGATCCTCTCCAGCTCCGTCAGGTTGGATGGGGAATATCGCTGCACAGCTATTTTTATGTCTCTACAGAGATGTTTGATCGGGTTCAAGTTCGGGCTCTGGTTGGGTCACTCAAGGACATTCAGACTCACGCAGACTCACCTGGACTCCATCACCTCCCTGATTACCTTCCCTATTTCCTATTCCCTATTACCTCCCCAGGCGTTATTGTTTCTGTTACAGTGTCTTGTCTGTGCGTTTGTTTGTGTTTCTTGTTTTTTATTATGTTGCATTTATTTATTAAAACACTCAGTCCATGAACTCACAGCGCACATCGTTACACATACGTGATATGTGTTTAGTAGGCTGTGGATATACAGCCCCAAGTCATGATCAGTTGTGCTATGTAATGTTTAAGCATCTACCTGATGAGGTCAAACATGTTAAATAAGAGTTGGAGTGAGGGGGTTATACCTTCTGGATGGAAATGTGCAGTAATATTATATTTTGCAAAGCCTGGTAAAGGACCTTCATGTGCTAATATTTACATACCAATAGCACTGACCTCTAACTTGTGTAAACTGATGGAAAAGTTCATAGTCAACAGACTACCTTATTTCCTGGAACATAGAGGTTTATTGAGTCATTGATTGATTTATTGATGCATTAGTAATGGTGAGCAATGAAGGAGAACAAAATCTGGCCATGAAAGAATGAATGGCTATTGTCTTTTTTGACATTGAAAAGGCATATGACACTATGTGGAGAGAAGGCCTCCTGATTAAGATGGAAAATACTTGGTATTGGTGGGAGATTATATAACTGGGTTTTGGCCTAATTGAATCACTCTTTTTATATGAAGTCTATGGGAGTTGACAATGGTATTCCTGAAGGCAGTGCTGTCAGTCCAATTTTGTTCAACATTATGATTAATGATGTGTTTTCGAATGTAGATCCCTATATGCTTATGATGGAGCTATTTGGAAGAGGAGAAGGACTGTCTCTCATGTGACCAAATCTATTCAACAATCTATAGTGGATGTTGAAAGGTGGTGGATTAACTGGGGTTGTCAATTGCCAGTGGCAAATTCTTGCTATGTGTTCTTCTCTAAGAACAAAGTTGCTGATAATATATTGTTTTTTAATATGTTGTTTCTGTATGGACAGCCTATGGGGAGGGTTTCAGGATGACAATTGATTACGGGTGTATAGTTTATAGAAATGCGGCGAAGATTTGGCTTCAGAAGCTGGACAGAATCCAGTATATAGCTTTAAGGATAATTTAAATCAACATCTGTATGTGCCTTACTAATGGAGGTTAAAAAAAGTGGCCCTTCTGCGGTGACAGGGGATGTTCCTCCATGGTTACTCCCAGATATTGTTGTTGATCTAAACTTGATAGAGAAAAGGAAAGATTGGTCAGAAGTCTTTTATATAGGGAAACTGGTTGACAATTACATTGGTAGAAGTTTCTATGCATTTTTACCGCTTTTCACAGATTGATCCAAGGACCAGATAGTGGGCGCACAGTAGCAGGCGTTTACATTCCTGAATTTGATGTGCAGATATATGGAAGACTAATAGATGAACTGTCAGTATACTCAGTTGAACTGTTGGCGATAGTATTTGCCCTCCAGTGGGTGGACGGCACAAAGCCCATTCAGGTGTGGAAGGCCATGAAATTGTGGACCAATTGTAGACTAAAATGGCGCCGAAAGAAATGGCATTATGTGTTTTTTTCCGCCTTATTTGTAACTTATTTTGTTCATAATGTCTCTGCAACCGTATCTTATGGCAAAAAAATAGCAGCGATCACTCACCTTGGATTAAACAAAGATCTTTTCTTCAACAAGCAGGAGGCACAGGACAGGGCCAACATCCAGGTTATTTGCAAGAGGAAGAAATGCAGGTGGGATGACTCATGAGGACCCGCAGAAGGCGAGTGGGAAAGCTGCCGTTATCATCAATATTACTGACCAACGTGCAATCATTGGAAAATAAATTAGACGAGGTACGATCACGAATATCCTACAACGGGACATCAAAAATTGTAATATCCTATGTTTCACGGAATCGTGGCTGAATGATGACATGGATACTCACCGGCAAGACAGAACAGTAAGACGAGGGAGGGCAGTCTGTGCATATTAGTAAACAACAGCTGTTGCACGGAATCTAAGGATGTCTCTAGATTTTGCTCGCCTGAAGTAGAGTATGTTGTGATACATTGCAGTTCACACGACTTGACTAGAGAGTTCTCAGCTATACTTTTCGTGGATGTTTATTTACCACCACAGACAGATGTTGGCACTAAGACTGCACTCAGTCAGCTGTATAAGGAAATAGGCAAACAGGAAACCACTCACCCAGAGGCGGAGCTCTTAGTGGCCGGAGACTTTAATGCAGGGAAACTTAAATAAGTTCTACCAAATTTCTATCAACATGTTAAATGTGCAACCAGAGGGGAAAACAATTCTAGATCACCTGTACTCCACACACAGAGACGCGTGCAAAGCTCTCCCTCGCCCTCCATTTGGTAAATCTGACCACAACTCTATCCTCCAGATTCCAGCCATAAAGCAAAAACTAAGCACGAAGCACCAGTGATACGGTCTATAAAAAAGTGGTCAGATGAAGCAGATGCTAAACTACAGGACTGTTTTACTATCACAGACTGGAAAATGTTCCAGTCTGTGATATGCAATGGCATTGAGGAGTATACCACATCAGTCACCGGCTTTATCAATAAGTGCACTAAGGACGTTGTCCCCACAGTGACTGTACGTACATACCCAAACCAGAAGCCATGGACTACAGGCAACATTCGCACTGAGCTAAAGGGTAGAGCTGCCGCATTCAAGGTGCGGGACTCTAACCTGGAAGCTTACAAGAAATCCTGCTATGCCATGTGACGAACCATCAAACAGGCAAAGCGTCAATACAGGGCTAAGATTGAATCATACTACACCGGCTTTGACGCTCGTCTTATGTGGCAGGGCTTGCAAACTATTACAGACCCAAACCTACCAGACGAGCTAAATCACTTCTATGCTCGCTTCGAGGCAAGCAACACTGAGGCGTGCATGAGAGCATCAGCTGTTCCGGATGGCGTGTGATCACAAGGCTGCGGGGCCAGACAGATTATCAGGATGTGTGCTGCAGGCATGTGCTGACCAACTGGCAGGTGTCTTCACTGACATTTTCAACATGTCCCTGATTGAGTCTGTAATAACAACATGTTTCAAGCAGACCACCATAGTCCCTATGCCCAAGAACACAAAGGCAACCTGCCTAAATGACTACAGACCTGTAGCACTCACGTCTGTAGCCATGAAGTGTTTTGAAAGGCTGGTAATGGCTCACATCAACACCATTATCCCAGAAATCCTAGACCCACTCCAATTTGAATACTTCCCAAACAGATCCACAGATGATGCCATCTCTATTGCACTCCACACTGCCCTTTCCCACCTGGACAAAAGGAACACTTATGTGACAATGCTATTCATTGACTACAGCTCAGCGTTCAAGGCCCTAAAAATTGTCAAAGCCCCCAGCCACCCCAGTCATAGACTGTTCTTTCTACATGGAAAGCGGTACCGGAGTGCCAAGTCTCGGACAAAAAGGCTTCAAAAGTTTTTAGCCCCAAGCCATAAGACTCCTGGACAGGTAACCAAATGGCTACCCGGACTATTTCCATTCTGTGCCACCCCCCAACCCCTCTACGCTGCTGCTACTCTCTATTTATCATATATGCATAGTCACTTTAACTATACCCTCATGTACATATTACCTCAGTTGACCCGACCAACCAGTGCTACCGCACATTGGCTAACCGGGTTATCTGCATTGTGTCCCGCCACCCACCACCCCCTCTTTTACGCTACTGCTACACTCTGTTCATCATATATGCATATTCACTTTAACCATATCTACATGTACATACTACCTCATTCAGCCTGACTAACTGGTGTCTGTATGTAGCCTCGCTACTTTTATAGCCTTCGCTACTGTATATAGACGCACTACTGTTTTCACTGTCTTTTTACTGTTGTTTTTATTTCTTTACTTTCCTATTGTTCACCTAATACCTTTTTTGCACTATTGGGTAGAGCCTGTAAGTAAGCATTTCAGTGTAATGTTGTAATCGTCGCACGTGACAAATAAACTTTGATTTGATTTGAGATAGCCAAAAGAGCTTTGAAATTAAGACATCATTGATATTCATGTTCCACTGGGTTGAGGTGAGGCCAAATATAAGATCAGAAACATTTTGATAGATGTGTAGCAGAAAATATGTGTTTATTTGCCCTCCAAAGAAAGGTCGGTGTACCAAGATTCAAAGATTAGGAAGAGGTGTTTGTAGATCGATTGTGCCTAGGACATTGTACATTGAACTTGTCATTTCATCTGGTTGGCAAGCATGTGAATGGTTGGTGTCTGGAGTGTTGTTTTTATTTTTTTAAGTATGTTAAAGAGAGGGAACGATTGAAGTGTAGGTCATTGAGGTTGGAAGGCTTTTGAAGGGATTTTGGGGATGGGGGAGGATATTTTAAAAGTTAGTAGGGCTCTTTATTTTCTCAGAAGTATTGAGTTAGGTAAGAGGATTTAGAATTGTGGGGCTAATGTTGTAAACCTTGATTAACCACACACTCCAGAACAGTAGGTAGCGGCATGCACCTTAAATGTTTGTTTACGGGCCACCATTATATCATAGAAGAAGAAGACTGGCAGGGTGTGAGTGAAGAAAAACAATGTGCAGCACCACCACCATTACTCACCGTACCGGGTAAAGTAACTGTTTTGTGGCAACAACAAAGGAAGTTTAAGTAAAAAGCATGTGAAGGTCAATAGAACGGACACACTGCCAGAACATGAGCAACTTTAACCTCTTGATCTTAGCCATCCCGGATCCGGGATCGTGACTACACCCTCAGGCTCATTACCATAACGCAACGTTAACGATTTCTAAAAATCGCAAATGAAATGAAATAAATATGCCTGCTCTCAAGCTTAGCCTTTTCTTAACAACACTGTCATCTCAGATTTTCAAAATATGCTTTTGAACCATAGAAAATCAATCATTTGTGTAAGAGTATTGATAGCTAGCATACCATTTAGCATAGCATTTAGCACGCAATATTTTCACAAAAACCAGAAAAGCAATCAAATAAAATAATTTACCTTTGAAGAACTTTGAATGTTTTCAATGAGGAGACTTTCAGTTACATAGCAGATGTCCAGTTTTGCATGAAAGATTCTTTGTGTAGGACAAATCGATCCGTTTTGTACATCACATTTGGCTACCGAAACGAACCGAAAATTCAGTCACCAAAACGTTGAACTTTTTTCCAAATTAACTCCATAATATCGACCGAAACATGGCAAACGTTGTTTGAATCAATCCTCAAGGTGTTTTGTCACATATCTCTTCATTGATATGCCATTCGTGGAAGCATGCTTTCGTCTCAGAATCCCATGGAAAAATACCAGCAGCTGAGTTTTGCGCACCAATTTCCACGCAGGACACCGTGCGGACACTTGGCAAATGTAGTCTCTTATGGTCAATCTTCCAATGATATGCCTACAAATACGTCACAATGCTGCAGACACCTTGGGGAAACAATAGAAAGGGCAGGCTCACTCCTGTCGCATTCACAGCCATATAAGGAGATAATGAAAAACAGAGCCTCAGAAATCCTGCTCATCTCCTGGTTGCAGTTTCATCTTGGTTTTGCCTGAAGCTTCTGTTCTAGGGCACTCACAGTGAATATCTTTGCAGTTCTGGAAACGTCAGTGTGTTTTCTTTCCAAAGCTATCAATTCCATGCATAGTCGAGCATCTTTTTGTGACAACATATTGCGCTTACAACGGGCACGTCTTTTTATACAAAAATGAAATACTGCCCCTAGAGTATCAATAGGATAAGCTTTCTCCTGGCTATTAGCTTTACATTTACAGTTTTGTCATGTTTTATCTGTGTAAGGTTTTATCTAGTTCTGTTACATTAGACATGAATCACTGGATGAAAGCGTATTCTGTAGGGGAGAGTTTTGTTAAGATCCCCGACACTCAATCTGAACATGAACACACATCGTTTGTGGTACAGTATTGGAACCATAAGGAACTTCTTTCATAACATAATAGGGTTAGAGTTCCCACATGGCCATATCTCCATGTTACAAGATTTGTTTACGGAAAACAGACGGAAGACAAGGTGACCACCTGTGCTAATTAGCTAGCTACCATGCACGGATGCCTGTGTGTTCCTTCGTGTACAGTCGTGGCCAAACGTTTTGAGAATGACACAAATAGTCCTTTTCACAAAGTTGATTCAGCTGCGGGATCGGGGCACCACCAGGAATGGCAGCAGGCAGGTGTGAGAGCATCTGCACGCACATTGGGCGAAGAATTTTGGAGGATGGCCTGGTGTCAAGAAGGGCAGCAAAGAAGTCACTTCTCTCCAGGGAAATCATCACCGACAGACTGATATTCTTCAAAAGGTACAGGGACTGGACTACTGAGGACGGGGGTAAAGTCATTTTCTCTGATGAATCCCTTTTCCAATTGTTTGTGGCATCTGGAAAAAAGCTTGTCCGGAGAAGACAAGGTGAGCGCTACCATCAGTCCTGTGCAATGCCAACAGTAAAGCATCCTGAGACCATTCATGTGCGGGTTTGCTTCTCAGCCAAGGGAATGGGCTCACTCACAATTTTGCCTTAGAATAAAGAATGGTACCAACACATCCTCCGAGAGCAACTTCTCCCAACCATCCAGGAACAGTTTGGTGACGAACAATGCCTTTTCCAGGATGATGGAGCACCTTGCCATAAGGCAAAAGTGATAACTAAGTGGCTCGGGGAACAAAACATCAATATTTTGGGTCCATGGCCAGGAAACTCCCCAGACTTTAATCCCATTGAGAACTTGTGGTCAATCCTCAAGAGGCGGGTGGACAAACAAAAACCCACAAATTCTGACAAACTCCAAGCATTGATTATGCAAGAATGGGCTGCCGTCAGTCAGGATGTGGCCCAGAAGAAAAATTGACAGCATGCCAGGATGGATTGCAGAGGTCTTGAAAAAGAAGGGTCAACACTGCAAATATTTACGCTTTTCATCAACTTCATGTAATTATCAATAAAAGCCTTTGAAACTCATGAAATACTTGTAATTATACTTCAGTATTCCATAGTAACATCTGACTAAAATATCCAAACACACTGAAGCAGCAAACGTTGTGGAAATTCATATTTGTGTCATTCTCAAAACTTTTGGCCACGACTGTACACCAGCACACAGTGCAGCTCGGTGAAACACAGTGAAACATCCCAATCATTTTCAGTGGAGGGAAAGCTATGAGAAGCGGAGTGGGCAGGGGACCGTTGGGCAGGGGACAATTGTGCGGGCGAACGTGGCGTTCGTGAGGTGGTGAAAAAGTTCAGTATTTCCCAACTTCATGCAAATCACCAGCGGCAACTGCTGGGCGATGACCAATCACAACGAATATAATGCCATGCGACCCAATGCTGGAGACTTTCTTCAGCAAAGATGGCTGACAAAAATACTCGAATGGATGTAAATGTAAGTAATTATGACGTCATAACAAATCATGCAAAAAAATATACAGTTGAGAGAAATAAGTTAATTTAAGAAAATCGCTATTTAGCAAGCTAGTTGACTAGCTAACATTAGCCAGCTAGCTAGCTAATTATTGTTGCTTAATGTTTTAAAGGGACTCAAGAGAAAACCAGCAAAATATGCTGTTGTCTTGTGAAAGTGGATGTAAAGAATCTACCTAAAGCATTTACTGTAAATTGTATGTACAATTTTGTAAGCTTGCCTTGCTGATATTTGCAATGAAATGCAGCTGAAGTAACATAGCGAGTTAACTATTTTCTGGCTTATTGGGTAGTGGAGGATAAAGATACCCGTACACCTATAAATGTGTAGCTAGCTATGTAGCCGATCTGTGTATGGACCCTAAAATGTTTGGTATAAATATTAGTATGGAACCTAGTTATGATCCTCAGCTATCATATCCGGTTGTATCAACTTCAAAACAGTCTGAATGGTATAATGAGCTTATGGATTGGGTAGAATATAATATAACTTTATTGTGCCAAGGATGGAAGTTGTATCTATACAGTACCAGTCAAAAGTTTGGACACACCTACTCATTCCAGGATTTTTCTTTATTTTTACTATTTTCTACATTGTAGAATAATACTGAAGACATCAAAACTATGAAATAGCACATGTGGAATCGTTGTAGTAACCACAAAAGTGTTAAACAAATCAAAATATATTTATGTTTGAGATTCAAAGAGACAAGACTAGTAAGGGAAATACATGAACTAATAGTTGTCACGGCTGATTTCCTCCTCTTCGTCTGAAGCGTGGAATGCAGCGTGGTAAGTGTCGATAGTTGTTTTTAATGAATAAACCGAAACACTACAAACCAATAAATGAACCGTGAATCACCAAAACAGTACTGTGTGGTGACACAAACACAGACATGGAAACAATCACCCACAAAGTACCCACAGAATATGGCTGCCTAAATATGGTTCCCAATCAGAGACAACGATAGACAGCTGCCTCTAATTGAGAACCAATCTAGGCAACCATAGACATACAATACACCTAGAAAGGGAACAGCCCCATAAACAAACAAAACCCCTAGACAAGCCAAAAACACATACATCACCCATTATCCGTCATATGGCCTTTCAAGATATAGCCCGGGTTAAACACTGATATCTAATCAACACACAGGGATTCTAGCAAACCCAATGCAGACAGATCGGTACTTTGAATTCAAAGCCTTTTGGGGGCTCTAAAACAGACATACAGGGGTGGGGTGTAGCATACATCTCTCAAAAACTCATTCCGTACTTTTAGATAGTTAGGGACAGAACTATTTTTAACGTTGTTAGCATTGCTTTAGCACAAACATACAGGCCCGAATATTGAGCTGCACGGACAGATTAAAAAATAATCATAATAATATTCGGAATAAGTGAATCTCGCATAATGGATATTTCTGGAGGTGAGTAAATGAAAAACATATTTTAAGATTTGTCTGAATATTATTGGAATATTAACCCCCTCGTTATTTGGGTATTTCAGGCCAAAAGGCCAATATAGTTTTTTTTTAAAAAGTGTAGATATAGCGTATAACTGTTAATATTGTCTAATGGTGTCTAGGATCCCCGACATTTACGCAGCTTTTACGCGATTTACCTGATCTGGAACAACATGAGGGGGGTTCAGAGGCTCAAAAGTCTGGCAGGCAATCACCAGTGGCCTTTTTTCGTTGTAAGTCCTTATAATTAAACACATACCCAAGAATATTTATATATAAAAATAAAAAAATAGGGTGTACTATTTTTTTAAACTATTTTATGTATTTACAGCCGACATACAGCCTGGAATGATAAAGGATGCGTTATGGACATCTGACACGCAGGACTTTGATGCAATTCTACCGTTCTGTACGAGCGATTTTTCAAACTCACCGCGAATCCAGGGAACATCGACCCCCGCCCGAAATATTCCAGACCGCAACAGGCAAAGAGCCGTGGTTGCCCAAGTACATTGCTCGGAATCAAGCCCACCCGAAAACTACTGTTGGGCCGGGAACTTGCTGCTTCACGAGCCGTCTCTCCAGGGACACGGTATGAGACCATTATACAGTTTTGTTATTAGTTATCAGCCTTTGTATTAGTTATAGATCTGTTGATAGCCTATGTTAAAACAAGGACAAATAATGTTTTTTCAGACTGCCCGGAGACAGGCCCAGCAGAATCTGGAACGCTAGAGGGGAAAAGTCACACACCCCCGGTTTCGGCGATTCATTTTAACTATGTATTGTTAATATATATTATTATAACGGAAAGGTATTTGACATTTGTATGTAGCTAACATATATTTTTTTATATCTCATAACGTAATTTTGTATGTATTATTTTCATCAGACTCCGCCCCGGCGAAAAACGGCACAGACGGCCACATACATCTAGAGCTGGGGGATTCCGGCGCCCCGAGCATTCCCGATGAAACACCCGAGAGACCTGTTTTTAATGACATGTCAGATGTTGACGACCAGCTATTCTGTGATGCGGCCAACCTTATAGACCCAGTCAATTCTACGGCCTCAGTACCTGCAGCCGAAAAATAAAGGTTTTTCACATTATTTTCCAGGGCTTTGAAATCGAGGAATGTTTTGCTATACAAACGACTGGGGGATTTAATTGAGACACAGTACAGAGACGATATGTTATTCTGGCATAGAACAATTCCACGCATGTTAAACAGCAACCCCATTAAAAAACGCAAATACAGACATATCATACATGTAACACCAACACCAATCATACATGTAACACCAACCATTACAGAAAGACCCCCCCAATTTTTTTTTTTTAAACGAACACCCTTCATTATCCAAACAAATGGCAGAACTAACGCAACAAGGGGAGACAGTTGAAAGCCTCTTATCCCAGATTCCAGCCGAACTCCTAGAAGTTATTAAACGTATGAACGAGTCAGGAACGTTAGATGAAAGCATATTAACACAGATTCCAGCCGAACTCTTAGAAATGATTAATCGTATGAACGAGTCAGGGCGCCTGAGGAAAACATGTTATCCCAGATTTCCGAAGCCCTCATAACCTTAATTAATCGGATGAACGAGAGTCAGACAATTTCGGCCCCGACCACCCCAACAGCGATAGAACAACCAGTAATGCCCAGGTCCGTAGAGTCTGAAACGCCACAAGGTATGGTGTTCTTTGGATGCAACTCAGCATTCTTTGTCCTCCAAACACGACGAGTTGATTTTTACCAAAACGTTTTATTTTGGTTTCATCTGACCATATGACATTCTCCCAATCTTCTTCTGGATCATCCAAATGCTCCCTAGCAAACTTCAGACGGGCCTGACATGTACTGGCTTAAGCAGGGGCACACGTCTGGCACTGCAGGATTTGAGTCCCTGCCGGCGTAGTGTGTTACTGATGGTAGGCTATGTTACTTTGGTCCCAGCTCTCTGCAGGTCATTCACTAGGTCCCCCGCGTGGTTCTGGGATTTTTGCTCACCGTTCTTGTGATCATACGTAGAATGTATGCACACATGACTGTAAGTCGCTTTGGATAAAAGCGTCTGCTAAATGGCATATATATTATTATTATATATTAAGATGTTTTTGGGGAATTGGACAATTGTCTAATAAATCTGGAGGCAGATGTTCATGATAGACCTGTCAGGGTTGTGTACAGGAATAAATTCAACAATACAGAGATTCGAACGTTTTTCAATTTCCTATGTGTGAATCAGAATCTTGACTATGCTGTATTTTACATGATGATAATGGACACTCTGAATGATCTGTTAGAGACGGCAAGAGATTATGGCGAACCTCGTGATGTCTTAAAGTTGGAAATTTGTGGAGATAGCCTGCATAATACAGTATCTCTTATTTTGCCCAATGGCGAAGCAGATCTTGAACAATTTACAGCGCTGGTAGAACGCCTTGTTCAGTCAAATTTAGCCATCATAGCCGATCGGACCCTCGAGCTTGTAGTGCAAATAATACGTCAACCGCAGGGGGGTGGTGGGCAGAGAAGGAAGCTTGATAGCCTAATGCAGTCAGAAATCATAAGCAATAAAAGGGCCTACCTCATAAACGTTCACAATCCCGATAATAAGCTATGTTTTGCAATAGGCCTAGCGCATTTACTTAACCCAGGATGTACTGATCTGACGGCATTGCAAAAGGCTAGAGAGATCCAAACGGCGGTGGGTCTCGGGATACATGAAGGGGTGGCATTCTCAGACATTGTCAAATTTGAAAACTTTCTGAATATCAAGATTGTGGTTTTGTACCACAGTAGAGCTAATGCAGCTCTCTTGAAGTTCCAAAACACCCCCCAACCGCACCCTCAGATTCTGTACTTTTATGTGCAAAACGAACATCACTATGCCGTTACCATCATCACGGCGTTCATAGGTGCACCCTATGTGTGTCCATCCTGCCATACCGGCTACACCCGAAAGGGGGGGCACTCGTGCCGTTATAACTGTTCAGTATGTCAGGATGCAGAGTGCCCTATGCAAACCTTAAACTTGACACCATGTGAGGATTGCCATCGCACATGTCGTTCGACCTACTGTTACGATAAACACAAAATTGAAACATGGCACCCTAAGGCCTGTAAATCTGTAAGCATTTGTGCCATTAACAAGAAATGCCCAAAATGTCATTGCAATTACAGCCTTAAAATAGATAGCCCTAAACCACATGTTTGTGGAATTATACATTGTCCAATCTGTAAAGGGCCGCTGAAAAGCAGAAATGCTGAAGTGGTTCAAGAAGTGCCACACAAGTGTTATATTCAGCCCTTGGCTGAAGATGAACATTCAGAGAAATACGTGTTCTATGATTTTGAGACAAATCAGCAATCGGGGGATCATTTGCCTATTTTTGTATCTACCATGACATTCAAGGGGGAAAAGTGGTCTGCAGAAGGATCCAATTGTGCACTACTCTTTCTAAAACATTTTAGAAAACCACAGTACCGAAACTTTACGTTTATAGCACACAATGCTAGAGCCTACGACTCTTACCTTCTTCTGAACCCCTTGATACAGCAAGGCGTGGCCCACAGTGTCATAGCTCAAGGTAGTAAAATCTTGTGTTTTGTAGATCCAGCCTTCAACCAGAGATACATTGACAGTTTAAGCTTCTTACCCATGATATTGGCTCAAATGCCAGAGATCTTGGGTTTTGACAACTCTGTGAAAGGCTGGTTCCCCCACTTCTTCACATCTGAGGAGAATCTACATTATATCGGATCATATCCCAGCCCAGAAATGTACAGGTGTGATCAAATGTCTCCCAAAGAGCGTGAGAGATTCATGATTTGGTATGAGACAGTAAGACATGGCACCTTTGATTTCCATAAAGAGATGGAATCATACTGTGACAATGATGTGGTTATACTTCGTGAAGGATGCCTCAGACTCAGAGAAGAGGTAATCAAAGATGCAGGCATTGACCCCTGGAGTTGTACAACTATTGCATCAGCATGCATGAAAACATACCGTACACACTATCTGCCTACAGCCTCTATAGCTATCCCCTCGCCTGACAACTACCGACGCCAATTCAAGGCAAACTCTAGTGGGTCCATTCAATGGCTAGAGTATATAGCCCAGGATAAAGACATTTTTATTCAACATGCTTTGAATCGAGGGGAGAAGGCATTTGGCTCTTACCATGTAGATGGCTACACCCAGATTGACGGGGTTGAGACTGTGTATGAGTACAACGGTTGTTTCTTCCATGGTTGCAAATCTTGCTTTGTGCCCCAGAACATGTGTGTCCTAACCCAAAATACTTTTGGGGAAATGTACCAAGAGTTTCAAGACAAAGTTGCTTCTTTACAGGCTACTTACGGTCTAAAAGTGGTTGTTTTGTGGGCTGCGAGGCATACAATCCTTAGTGTCGGGAGCCCAGGCCGTTTCGGAGATCGGGTATGTGTTAGGAATATCCATGGTCAATGCGTAGGTTAAGAACTGTAGGTTTTAAGAACACTCCTTTTATTGTTGAACCAGCCCTCGGGGTATCTGGGCGGGGTTAACAACGTAGGGGGTAGTCCGGGGTATACCCCATGGAAGTGACTCTCAGAGCCATTAGATCATTTCGTCCACAGACTTGTTCTTCCAACGCATATCCGGGCAGCCTTGAAGCACTCAGGACGCGTTCCATTTGACACAAAGCTAGCCTTATTTTAAGCCATTCTCGCATCCTTAGCGCTGGTGAAAAACTCTCGGGTTCTGCCCGATAAAAAGGTTGGGACACGCTGTCTGTGAATATCTTAACCGTAGATTCCTCCGGGTTGAATATGTACGAAATATGTCCTCGCTTGTACACAAAAATCCTTTAAAACATTCTGGAGCCTCAAGCAAAATATGCTCCAGGCTTTTGGCGTTGGATTCATGACATGAGCTATTTTAGATGTTTAATATTCAGGTCTTAAAAAATGGCTTGTTCTGGACATTTATAATGCCTATGCCCCAGATACATAACCCTGAACATTCCTGCTTCATAGATAACAACCATAAGGGAGATAAAACTGGGTGTGCGGTCCCAAAAGTTCAAACACTCAACCCCCCCACCCTCCCCAGTTCAACCAGCCCCCCTAGACATCAAGCACCATGACTACTTCAAAGCATACCATAGAGATATAAAATAACACACACCCTCTAACACGGGACCACATGAACTGGGGGGGCGGGCCGGAGGCCCATATTCAGACATGTACACGTCATCATGACGTACGGTCATCAATCAATCATTTTGACCCGTGCCGTCTCCTATTTCTCTCTGCTAACAAAAATCATTTTCAGAAAGTCGTTACTGAAGACAGATTCATCTATGATTCTCCGAATCATTATTATTTTAAGCAGATGTGCTCTTTTCCGTCTCATCCTCTCCCACTGAATGAAGATTATGGTAAGGAATACCTTCCAAATAATATTTATTTTTTTAACTTAACCAAAATACCAAAAGATCAGTGTGAAGGCCAAATTACAGAGGAATAACCTTTTGAGGCTATTAAATCCTTTCAGTCTGAAAACCCCAGGGCTTGATGGCATACCGGTAGAGGTATATCATGCAATTTTTTGATATACTAAAAGCTCCATTGTTAGATTGTTTTCACTACTCCTATAGAAATGGTAGTCTGTCAGGTACTCAGCAGGAAGGTCTGATTTCAAAACAAGACCGAGATGGCAAATATAAAGGTCTAGTCTATCGAAAAAAGCTGGAAGCCCCTTTCACTTCAATGTTGTGATGCAAAAATACTAGTGAAATGCATAGCACTCAGAATTAAAAAGGTTTTTCCAGGTATTGTACTAGAAATAATAGAACATCATGAAACATCTAAGAAGCCAGGCCTGGTATTTATAGTGCATTTTGAAGAGGCCTTTGATGAAGTAAGAATGGATGTTATTTATAAATGGATTTTTTCCATTTCTGTGATTCTTTTATAAAATGGGTAAAAGTAATGTATAGCAACCCCAGGTGTAAAATAGTAAATAGAGGCTACTTCTCAGAGAGTTTGGGTGTCCGCTGTCTATTTGTTATGGCCATCGAAATGCTAGCTCAATAACAACATTAGAGGATTAGAAATCCAAGACTTTAAAAAAAGGTGTCCATGTATGCCTGCAATGTCTCATTGAAGATCTAGATAACTTTTCTGGACTCTCTGGACTAAAACCTAATTATGATAAGCGTACAATGTTACGTATTGGATCTTTAAAAAATACAACTTTTACATTACCCTGCAGTTTACCTATAAATGGGCTGACGGTGAAGTACACATACTTGTTATTCATATCACAAAATATATACATTAATTTCTACAATGAATTTCAATAGAACACCTGTAAAAATAGATAAGATCCTGCAACCATGGACTGTCTATTTATGGGAAAATTGCCCTGATTAACTCCTTTTGTCATATCTCAGTTTACTCACTTACTTATGGAGCTGCCTACTCCTGATGATTCGTTTTTCAAATCATATGAACAAAATATATTTTGCTTTACAGGGAGAGAAACTGGGAATTGAATAACTGCAGTTGACATTGCTAAGTAAACAGAAGAATACTCTTATTGCAATGTAGATGGTTCTTAAATGAGCCTTTGGTTGTGCATAGTGTAGTCTATGGTGTTGCCAGGGAACAGCACCCTCTTCGAAGAAGTAGGAGGTGAAGATCTCCTGCACACAGATTACGGGACACAGTTAGGCGGGACACAGGAAGCCTTTACGTGCCAGAATTCTGCAAGGAGGCAGTGCCAGATGGCCCTGGTCACCCAACCTTGCAGTGCCCTACACGGTAACTGTAGGCAATCCAGTTGCAATTTATCTGTAGTAATATGGAAGATAATTAGACTTCTACATCACCAGGTCATTGTGGATTACTAAAGTATCATATCTTATAACAAATCATGATAACATTGAATTGATAGATGCAGGTGTAGCATGTGACAAGAGCAGGATCATATCAACCATAACATCACAAATGAGTACATAAATACCATTTGAAACTTGATGATGCATTTGAAACAGCTTTGTAGTGCCCAGGCAAAAAAAATGTGTGCCCCTTTGTGACCCCAGGACCAGGATTGAGACCCACTGCTCTTCATTGGGACCTCTTCATCTGCAGACAGGCTTTCACAGCTCTCTGTATCTGAGGACAGAAAACATCACAAGAAATAGACTTCATTATACTCAAATTAGACAGCACTGAATATTATGTTACTATTATCTCTGGCCTCACTTCTAGGGCCTGGAACTACACAAAAGTACCTGCCATATCCAGAATAGCCTACTCTTTCACTTTGACAATTAGGGCTGCTATCCTTTCACCCTCCATGTCTGTTAGCTAGCTACCTACAAATGCATTTGGAGGTTGTTTTTTACAATGATAAATACATAAATATAACTAGCTAATATGAAATTATCACCATTAGCTGGTGATATTAATTTGTAAAGTAGGCTAGATAGCTAGCTAGGTGTTCATTTGAGTTAGCCTGGACTGTAGCTAGTTAGCTACTAATACATTTTTTTATTTTTTTTACATTTTCTAAATGTATTTACTTACTTGAATAAATTCTCCCAGCCATTTGGACAATTGGAAACAGGGCAGCAAAGTTTGTTTGTCACCAGAGCGGTTTAGCTCATATTACTATTTACCTTAGAATAAATTCAATACAATTTAGAATGGATTAAATTATTTACCCATTTAATAACCAGACCGTCATACAAACTTGCTATGCTGAATTCTTGACACACAATCGAACGTGGTGCTATATGCTGCCAGCACACCCACAAGCACACCCACCCACGATCCACTCTGGGCGGCCGGAGAAGCACGTGGCAATTTATCATGTTCTAATGTACATGTACCGTAAGTGTACTTGGGAAGTGTAGCGGAAATGTAGTTTCGTTGGATGGAGGCATTCATAGTTGTATGGATCTGTGCAAAACTGCTACAGTAAGAGTATTTTTTATACGATTCTTTCTCACTGATGAAAGATAAGGTCTGTATGTTTCGAAAGCTGTATCGCAAGCAATGATTATTGATGTTTCTAAATGTTACAACACAGCGTCAGGATTGTAGTTCACATGAGGCAGTCGTGTGCAAAGTTAATGGCTGAGAACTGTAGGGAGAAAGCATAATGCCGTCTAGAGTTTTTGAGAGTTCGGTTTTATCTGACTAGCTAACGCTGGGTAGTTCTGGCTGTGTTTTGAAGCCACGAATACTTGCTAACTACAGAATTACTTCGGGTCAGCAAGTTAGCAATTGATGTGCCACCAGTCAAGAAGAGAAAAAATGAGAACATAAGAGATTTTTTCAAAGGACTGCAAGTAAGGTTCTTGGCAACAGCCCTCACACCAACCCTAGCAAAATAGCTGGCAAATTTGATTGTTTTCAGCTTAGATGTCTTTAACTTCATTACAGTGATTATGGGTCATGAATGTATAGACTTTGTTTGGTGCTATCGTGATCATGGCAGGAGAGTGACAGCCATGAACAGACAGACAGGCAAAGAGGGAGAGAGAGAGAAAGACCACACACCAACAGGTAAGATGGTGAGAAGTGCTTCTCCAAGGCCATAGAGTTCATAGACTGATGATCTGTCATAGTGTGAATCAATCTGAAAATAATAGGAAATGAGTTATACATTAGCATACAAAGATTACAAAATGGATGTTTAAACCTATTTTATATATATTTTGAACATAGAAACATGTGTATCCCCCAATCCCCAGGCTTATTGGGCATGAGTTGAAGTTTCTGGTGAAAGAGACTGTTTGGATTTTGAACAAACTTCTCACCCTCATATTTGAGATACAAAAATTATCGGAAAGGTAGTAAGATTAACAAACATTGTGAGTTGTAGACAAAAGTATAAACCATTTGGTATCATAACCATTTATGGCGACGAATATGTAGCGAGGGCCAGCCGACTAGAGCATACAAGTCGCAGTGGTTGGTGGTATAAGGTGCTTTAGTGACAAAACGGATGGCACTGTGATAGACTGCATCCAGTTTGCTGAGTAGAGTGTTGGAAGCCATTTTGTAGATGACATCGCCGAAGTCGAGGATTGGTAGGATAGTCAGTTTTACTAGGTAAGCTTGGCGGCGTGAGTGAAGGAGGCTTTGTTGCGGAATAGAAAGCCGACTCTTGATTTGATTTTCGATTGGAGATGTTTGATATGAGTCTGGAAGGAGAGTTTGCAGTCTAGCCAGACACCTAGGTACTTATAGATGTCCACATATTCAAGGTCGGAACCATCCAGGGTGGTGATGCTAGTCGGGCATGCGGGTGCAGGCAGCGATCGGTTGAAAAGCATGCATTTGGTTTTATTAGCGTTTAAGAGCAGTTGGAGGCCACGGAAGGAGTGCTGTATGGCATTGAAGCTCGTTTGGAGGTTAGATAGCACAGTGTCCAATGACGGGCCGAAAGTATATAGAATGGTGTCGTCTGCGTAGAGGTGGATCAGGGAATCGCCCGCAGCAAGAGCAACATCATTGATATATACAGAGAAAAGAGTCGGCCCAAGAATTGAACCCTGTGGCACCCCCATAGAGACTGCCAGAGGACCGGACAGCATGCCCTCCGATTTGACACACTGAACTCTGTCTGCAAAGTAATTGGTGAACCAGGCAAGGCAGTCATCCGAAAAACCGAGGCTACTGAGTCTGCCGATAAGAATATGGTGATTGACAGAGTCGAAAGCCTTGGCAAGGTCGATGAAGACGGCTGCACAGTACTGTCTTATCGATGGCGGTTATGATATTGTTTAGTACCTTAAGTGTGGCTGAGGTGCACCCGTGACCGGCTCGGAAACCAGATTGCACAGCGGAGAAGGTACGGTGGGATTCGAGATGGTCAGTGACCTGTTTGTTGACTTGGCTTTCGAAGACCTTAGATAGGCAGGGCAGGATGGATATAGGTCTATAACAGTTTGGGTCCAGGGTGTCTCCCCCTTTGAAGAGGGGGATGACTGCGGCAGCTTTCCAATCCTTGGGGATCTCAGACGATATGAAAGAGAGGTTGAACAGGCTGGTAATAGGGGTTGCGACAATGGTGGCGTATAGTTTCAGAAATAGAGGGTCCAGATTGTCAAGCCCAGCTGATTTGTACGGGTCCAGGTTTTGCAGCTCTTTCAGAACATCTGCTATCTGGATTTGGGTAAAGGAGAACCTGGAGAGGCTTGGGCGAGGAGCTGCGGGGGGCGGAGCTGTTGGCCGAGGTTGGAGTAGCCAGGCGGAAGGCATGGCCAGCCGTTGAGAAATGCTTATTGAAGTTTTCGATAATCATGGATTTATCGGTGGAGACCGTGTTACCTAGCCTCAGTGCAGTGGGCAGCTGGGAGGAGGTGCTCTTGTTCTCCATGGACTTCACAGTGTCCCAGAACTTTTTGGAGTTGGAGCTACAGGATGCAAACTTCTGCCTGAAGAAGCTGGCCTTAGCTTTCCTGACTGACTGCGTGTATTGGTTCCTGACTTCCCTGAACAGTTGCATATCACGGGGACTATTCGATGCTATTGCAGTCCGCCACAGGATGTTTTTGTGCTGGTCGAGGGCAGTCAGGTCTGGAGTGAACCAAGGGCTGTATCTGTTCTTGGTTCTGCATTTTTGAACGGAGCATGCTTATCTAAAATGGTGGGGAAGTTACTTTTAAAGAATGACCAGGCATCCACAACTGACGGGATGAGGTCAATGTCCTTCCAGGATACCCGGGCCAGGTCGATTAGAAAGGCCTGCTCACAGAAGTGTTTTAGGGAGCGTTTGACAGTGATGAGGGGTGGTCGTTTGACTGCGGCACCGTGGCGGATACAGGCAATGAGGCAGTGATCGCTGAGATCCTGGTTGAAGACAGCGGAGGTGTATTTGGAGGGCCAGTTGGTCAGGATGACATCAATGAGGGTGCCCTTGTTTACAGAGTTAGGGTTGTACCTGGTGGGTTCCTTGATGATTTGTGTGAGATTGAGGGCATCTAGCTTAGATTGTAGGACTGCCGGGGTGTTAGGCATATCCCAGTTTAGGTCACCTAACAGAACAAACTCTGAAGCTAGATGGGGGGCGATCAATTCACAAATGGTGTCCAGGGCACAGCTGGGAGCTGAGGGGGGTCGGTAGCAGGCGGCAACAGTGAGAGACTTATTTCTGGAGAGAGTAATTTTCAGAATTAGTAGTTTGAACTGTTTGGGTATGGACCTGGAAAGTATGACATTACTTTGCAGGCTATCTCTGCAGTAGACTGCAACTCCTCCCCTTTGGCAGTTCTATCTTGACGGAAGATGTTATAGTTGGGTATGGAAATCTCTGAATTTTTGGTGGCCTTCCTGAGCCAGGATTCAGACACGGCAAGGACATCAGGGTTAGCAGAGTGTGCTAAAGCAGTGAATAAAACAAACTTAGGGAGGAGGCTTCTGATGTTGACATGCATGAAACCAAGGCTTTTTCGATCACAGAAGTCAACAAATGAGGGTGCCTGGGGACATGCAAGGCCTGGGTTTACCTCCACATCACCCGCGGAACAGAGAAGGAGTAGTATGAGGGTGTGGCTAAAGGCTATCAAAACTGGTCGCCTAGAGCGTTGGGGACAGAGAATAAGAGGAGCAGGTTTCTGGGCATGGTAGAATATATTCAGGGCATAATGCGCAGACAGGGGTATGGTGGGGTGCGGGTACAGCGGAGGTAAGCCCAGGCACTGGGTGATGATGAGAGAGGTTGTATCTCTGGACGTGCTGGTTGTAATGGGTGAGGTCACCGCATGTGTGGGAGGTGGGACAAAGGAGGTAACAGGGGTATGAAGAGTGGAACTAGGGGCTCCATTGTGAACTAAAACAATGATAGCTAACCTGAACAACAATATACAAGGCATATTGACATTTGAGAGAGACATACAGCGAGGCATACAGTAATCACAGGTGTTGAATTGGGAAAGCTAGCTAAAACAGTAGGTGAGGCTAATCAGCTTGCACAACAAACAGCAGGTAAAATGGCGTTGACTAGGCAACGGGGCCGACAGATAAAACAAACAAGCAGAATGGAGTACCGTGATTAATGGACAGTCCAGCGTGCATCAGCTATGTAGCCAAGAGATCAGTGTCCAGGGGCAGCGGTGGATGGGCAGGGAAGCTGGACTGGCGAGTGTTATCCAGGTTAAAAAAACTAACAATGACTAAATAGCTTGTAGCTAGTTAGCTGGTTAGCGTCTGGAGGTTCTTGAGTGTGTTCTAAAAAATTAAAAATAATAGTGATTCCGTATCACATTGGGTGAGGCAGGTTTCCGGAAGGTATAAACAAATTAAAAATCAAAAAGAGATAGAAAGTAAATATGGGTCCAGAGAGTGTTTGGGACCCCGGCGATTCAGACGGTTAGCAGGCCTGTGAACAAGCTAACAGTTCGAACAAGCTAACAGTTCGTAGGCCCGGGCTGGACAAGGTAGCAGTTAGCGGACCGGAGCTAGACAAGCTAGCAGTAAGCAGGCCGAATTAGCAAGCAGGGAGATAGCGAGGGCTAGAGAGTTAGCCTTTGGGGGACGTCGCGATGGGGTGAGTCTGTTTATTCCTCTTCATGCGGTGACATCGATAGACCGGTCGTGGGCCCGGATATTGTAGCCAAGGAGTATACTACAGGTGCTCTGGCCGGGCTAGCTTCAGGCTAAGTGGGTGGAAACGCTAGCCAGGGGTAATCATCCGGGGTTGCAGTTTAGCTAGATAGCTAGTTGTGAAGATCCAGCTGAAAAATGTTCCGTTTGCGGTAGGAATCCGGGGATGAAAAATAAATAGGTCCAATGTGCTCTGGTTAGTCGCGTTGTTCGAACTGGCGAGAGCTTTCCGGGCTAAAGGTTAGCTGATGACCGGTTAGCTGAAGACCGCTAGCATAGCTGGTGGTTAGCTGGCTAGCTTCAATTGAGGGGTTCCGGTTCCGAAGTAAATATAAATACTTTAGGAAAAATAGCTACATTGGGTGAGGCGGGTTGCAGGAGAGTATTTGGAAGCTTAGGTTTAGCTAAATGTTTTTAAAGAGGTATGCAAAGAAAAATATGTTAAAAAAACGAAAAAGAAGCGATATATACAGGGACAGGACGACTTACTGCTACGCCATCTTGGATTTACGGTGTCTGTGACAGCATGGGCAGCACGATTAACACTATGCTATCTCCATTTTAAAGTAAAGTAGTCTTTTGATGTTTGAAAAAAGTACAAAGCTAATATTGTTGACTTACTGCCACATTGTTGGAGCCTGAAACCAAGTCTTGTCATTAATGTATTGTGGCCACTAGATGGCAGTCATATAGCTTAAAAGCCATTTCCAACAAGGCAAACCAATTTGACAAAGACAATGCTCTGATCATTGGCTGATTGCTCTCAACCCATAGGAATCACCACCCAGTTGACTACTTTAAAATGGTGGAAGCCCTCAATGGCAATGTCCATTCAAAAACAGGTTATTTCCAATTTAATGATCTCTATACATCTCTATGAAATGATCTCTATGCCCTGAAAGAACGTCATTGGACTCTATGTAAACTGGAAACCACATATCCTGAGAATGCATTTATTGTATCTGGGGATTTTAACAAGGCTAATCTGAAAGCAAGGCTCCCTAAATTTTATCAGCATACCGAATGCAAAATTCTGGATCATTGTTACTCTAACTTCCGCGATGCATACAAAGCCATCCCTCGCCCTCCTTTCAGCAAATCTGACCACGACTCCATTTTGTTGCTCCCAGCCTATAGACAGAAACTAATACAGGAAATGCACGTGCTCAGGTCTGTTCAACGCTGGTCCGACCAATCTGATTCCACGCTTCAAGATTTCTTCATTCACGTGGACTGGGATATGTACCGGATTGCGTCGAACAACAACATTGATGTATACACTGATTCGGTGAGTGAGTTAATTAGCAAGTGCATCGGTGATGTTGTACCAACAGCGACTATTGAAACCTTCCACAACCGAAACTGGAATGGCAGCATTCACACAAAACTGAAAGCGCGAACCACTGCTTTTAATCAGGGAAACATGACCGAATACAAACAGTGTTGCTATTTAATTTATATAACGAATATGAATTTGGTGGGCAGAAATTATTAAATATTAAAGCATTAGACCTCCCACTAAAGATATCAGTCATACAAAAGTTATACTTAAATCCAAACTGGTTCTCTAGTCAATTGGTACGAATGTCTCATCCTATATTCAGGAAGGGCCTTTTTCCCTTTATTCAGATTACACCTGCTCACTTTCGGTTGTTTGAAAAGGAAATCATCTCCAAAATATCCTTAGAAAGTTGGTTGCAATTTCAGTTTAATCCACCTGAAAGGTGTGGTTAAATTCAAATATACTAATTGATTAAAAAAACTGTATTTATCAAAGAAATGTTTTAAAGGTATAATTTTAGTGAATGATATCATAAATAGGACTGGTGGAGTTATGTCACACATGCAGCTAACATAGACATATGGAAATGTCTGCTCTACCCAAAACTACAACCAATTAATTGCAGCATTACCACAAAAATGGAAGAGGCAAGTGGAAGGGGAAAAAAGTAAGGAACTTGTATGTCGGCCATGTACACTGCTCAAAAAAATAAAGGGGACACTAAAATAACACATCCTAGATCTGAATTAATGAAATATTCTTATTAAATATTTTTTTCTTTACATAGTTGAATGTGCTGATAACAAAATCACACAAAAATGATCAATGGAAATCAAATTTATCAACCCATGGAGGTCTGGATTTGGAGTCACACTCAAAACCACACTACAGGCTGATCCAACTTTGATGTAATGTCCTTAAAACAAGTCAAAACTAGGCTTAGTAGTGTGTGTGGCCTCCACGTGCCTGTATGACCTCCCTACAACGCCTGGGCATGTTCCTGATGAGGTAGCGGATGGTCTCCTGAGGGATCTCCTCCCAGACCTGGACTAAAGCATCCGCCAACTCCTGGACAGTCTGTGGTGCAACGTGGCGTTGGTGGATGGAGCGAGACATGATGTCCAAGATGTGCTCAATTGGATTCAGGTCTGGGGAACGGGCGGGCCAGTCCATAGCATCAATGCCTTCCTCTTGCAGGAACTGCTGACACATTCCAGCCACATGAGGTCTAGCATTGTCTTGCATTAGGAGGAACCCAGGGCCAACCGCACCAGCATATGGTCTCACAAGGGGTCTGAGGATCTCATCTCGGTACCTAATGGCAGTCAGGCTACCTCTGGCGAGCACATGGAGGGCTGTGCGGCCCCCCAAAGAAATGCCACCCCACACCATGACCCACCGCCAAACCGGTCATGCTGGAGGATGTTGCAGGCAGCAGAACGTTCTCCACTGCGTCTCCAGACTGTCACATGTGCTCCGTGTGAACCTGCTTTCATCTGTGAAGAGCACAGGGTGCCAGTGGCGAATTTGCCAATCTTGGTGTTCAAATGGAAAACGTCCTGCACGGTGTTGGGCTGTAAGCACAACCCCCACCTGTGGATGTCGGGCCTTCATACCACCCTCATGGAGTCTGTTTCTGGCCGTTTGAGCAGACACATGCACATTTGTGGCCTGCTGAAGGTCATTTTGCAGGGCTCTGGCAGTGCTCCTCCTGCTCCTCCTTGCACAAAGGTGGAGGTAGCGGTCCTGCTTCTGGGTTGTTGCCCTCCTACGGCCTCCTCCACGTCTCCTGATGTACTGGCCTGTCTCCTGGTAGCGCCTCCATGCTCTGGACACTACGCTAACAGACACAGCAAACCTTCTTGCCACAGCTCGCATTGATGTGCCACGCTGGATGAGCTGCACTATCCACTTGTGTGGGTTGTAGACTCCGTCTCATGCTACCACTAGAGTTAAAGCATCGCCAGCATTCAAAAGTGACCAAAACATCAGCCAGGAAGCATAGGAACTGAGAAGTGGTCTGTGGTCCCCACCTGCAGAACCACTCCTTTATTGGGGGTGTCTTGCTAATTGCCTAAGAATTCCCACCTGTTGTCTATTCCATTTGCACAACAGCATGTGAAATGTATTGTCAATCAGTTTTTCTTCCGAAGTGGACAGTTTGATTTCACAGAAGTGTGATTGACTTGGAGTTACATTGAGTTGTTTAAGTGTTCCCTTTATTTTTTGAGCAGTGTATTAAAGAACATAAATGGTTAAAGAAAAGTGTGATAAATAAAAACATATACCAATTTCATTGAAGGACCAAAAAACTGACAGCTGTGCCATATAAATTGCAAAATAGTTGGGAAGAGATTTTCGACGTACCCATTCCATGGCACATCGTTTATGAATTGATTCGCAAAACAACGCCGGATTCAAAACTTCAAATTTTTCAATATAAATTACTATACAAAATTCTTGCAACTAATAGAATGTTATATATATGGGGGATACAATCTTCCCAGCTCTGCAGATTCTGCTGTGAGGAGGCAGAGTCATTAGATAATTTATTTTGGTATTGTCCATATGTAGATCGTTTTTGGACACAGGTCCAGGAATGGCTGAAGAATTGCAACATTTGCCTAGAACTAACATTACAGATAGCAATACTGGGTGATTTGAAAAGCCATAGTCAATCAATCAATAATATAATAATTATTTTAGCAAAAATGTTTATTTTTAATTTACAATCTGTAGAATCTATGAGAATAGGAAGGTTCAATTCTTTTATGAAGCATCACAGCACAGTTGAAAAATATATGGCAAATAGAAATCCGAAATGGATGATATTGAGATATAGGTTGAATGGAACTGAAGGGTGGGACTAGGGTGGGACTAATAACAAGATAAACAATGTAAAGCATATGGGATCTGTAAAATGTTTTTAGGTTCGGAACTGTGAAATAGCATAGTTACAAATAGAAATCAAACTGGATGGACATCAGAAATAGAGGAAGGACTAAGAACAAACAAGAGAGAACTATTGTAAAGTAGACTGTGTCTCTGTAAAATGTGTATAAGATGTATAAATTGAAGGTAAAAGCAGAAGTGTTTATTAGTTTACTTCAATTGGGGGATCGGCGGTAGGGTTTGCGGAGAATAATAATAAAGGTATATTCTTTAAAAAGGTATGTATGTCTATATAGGTATGTGTATGTATATATGTGTATATGTATGCATGCGTGTACGGATATATTTACCTCAAAAATATGGGCGATTGGAAATGATGCAGACAATTACATTGGAAGCAACATTCTTTCCGCAATATTAAGCTGATCCTCCCTCTAAAAAAAAAGCAGTGTTGCTATTCCCTCCGCAAGGCAATCAAACAAGCTAAGCCTCAGTATAGAGACAAAGTATAGTCACAATTCAACGGCGCAGACACGAGAGGAATGTGGCATGGTCTACAGTCAACCACGGAATATAAAAAGAAAACCAGCCCTGTCGCGGACCCCGATGTCTTGCTCCCAGACAGGTGTCTTTTATACTGATAACAAGTTCAAACAGGTGCCATTAATACAGGTAACGAGTGGAGGACAGAGGAGCCTCTTAAAGAAGAAGTTACAGGTCTGTGAGAGCCAGAAATCTTGCTTGTTTGTAGGTGACCAAATACTTATTTTCCACCATAATTTGCAAATAAATTCATTAAAAATCCTACAATGTGATTTTCTGGATTTTTTTACAGGCCTCTCTCATCTTTTTAAGTGGGAGAACTTGCACAATTGGTGGCTGACTAAATACTTTTTTGCCCCACTGTACATAGACTTGAAATAACTGGCCTCTTAAATAAATGGAACTCCAGTCCCTTTAATGTTTACATATCTTGCATTACTCATCTCATATGTATATACTGTATTCACTGTATCTTAGTCTATGCTGCTCTGACATTGCTTGTCCATACATGTATATATTTTTAATTCCATTCTTTAACTTAGATGTGTGTGTATTAGGTGTGAGACCTCTGAGACTCTGTGCAGGTGCATTTATACGGAGACTTGATTACACACAGGTGGATTGTATTTATCATCATTAGTCATTTAGGTCAACATTGGATCATTCAGAGATCCTCACTGAACTTCTGGAGAGAGTTTGCTGCACTGAAAGTAAAGGGGCTGAATAATTTTGCACGCCCAATTTTTCAGTTTTTGATTTGTTAAAAAAGTTTGAAATATCCAATAAATGTTGTTCCACTTCATGATTGTGTCCCACTTGTTTTTGATTCTTCACAAAAAAATACAGTTTTATATCTTTATGTTTGAAGCCTGAAATGTGGCAACAGGTTGCAAAGTTCAAGGGGGCCGAATACTTTCGCAAGCAACTGTATATGTTGTGAAATATGACTTCGTCGATATTACTGCTATGAGGCTCCTCAGAGGAAAAGAAGGACCATCCCCAGTGATTTTCATAAAAAGAAACATTTTAACACATTGAAAAAGTTAGCATTTTTAGATAAAACTATACTAAATATATTCACGTCACCAGATAATTGATTAAAACATATTACTTTGCAATGAAGGTCTACAGTAGCCTCAACAGCACTCTGTAGGGTAGCATCATGGTGTAGCCATAGGACAGCTGGCTTCCGTCCTCCTCTGGGTACATTGACTTCAATACAAAACCTAGGAGGCTCATGGTTCTCACACCCTTCCATAGACTTACACAGTAATCATGACAACTTCCGGAGGACGTCCTCCAACCAATCAGATCTCTTGCAGCATGAACTGTCATGTTGTCTACCCAATCTATCAGGAATCAAGGTAAGGTGCAGACTGTGTTGAATAAGCAATGTTTATTGTATCAATAGGGGCAGGCAAACGACAAGTCAAGGCAGGCAGAGGTTGAATATCCAGAGTAGTGTGGCAAAGGTACAAGACGGCAGGCAGACAGAGGCCGGTAATCTAGAGGTGGAGCAAAGGTACAGGACAGCAGGCAGGGTCAGGGACAGGCAGAGTGGTCAGGCGGGCGGGTATGGGGTCAGGACAGGCAAAAGTCAAAACCAGGAGGCAGAGACAAAGATATAACTGGGGAAAAAATAGGCGCTGAGATAAACCACTGATTAACTGGCACAGACAGACAGAAAACACAGGTATAAATACTCAGGGGATAAGTGAGGAAGATGGGTGACACCTGGAGGGGGTGGGGACAAGCACAAGGACAGGTAAAACAGATCAGAAGGATCAGAGAATGAATCTAGTACTGAAAGCATTAGATACAGTTAGCTAGCACTGCAGTATATAAAATGTGGTGACTAACTGACTCAAAGAGAGAGAAAGACAATAGTTGAACAAATTAATTTCTTCCAAAATGAAGGAGAAACAAGAAAGAAAGAGAGCGATTTTCTTTCAGTTCCACTTACTTAGCTAGCAAATGCAGCTAGCTACTTTAGCCTACTCAAGCACCCTGCTCAAACAGAGGGATGCTATGTTAGCTAGCTGGCTATGACTATCAAACACAACACTGGAACTCTTCCAAGTCAAGGTACATTTTTGGCTTTACAAATGTATTGCCACCGGGGCCCGCCTGTGTAAGTGCTAAACTGCTTACTGACTGTACCCAGTAACGTTACTGCATGATTGTAGTAGGTTTACTAATGCGTTAGTTATATTAGCTATGTTGACTATGACGTTACTTAAGCTAATATGGTGACAATGATGTAGGCTGTGCGTAGATATGGTTTGGCTTGGAAGCTTTTTCGCCTGGTCACATACAGCTGGAATGTTTTGCATTGACGTCCACAAGCTACGAAGGGAAAAGATAAGGGGAGTGCATAGATGCGAGAAGGAGTACAATGTTCAGTGTTGCCAACTCCTCAGTAAGGAAAGTAGCTATTGGCTGTCCTGAATGTCTCTAAATGATGCCATCACCTAATTTGCATATTTGGCCATGTGCATGTAATTGTGATGGACGCTGTAGGAGAGAGGAATAACGTCGTGGGAGAGACAAAGTGAGTAAAAACACCCTAAATATGTTTAGAACTACAAATGAACTTTCTTCTGTCGATTCTTTTTTTTTGTCACAACCCTCCTCCTTTATCTGGGCTTGGAACCAGCAAAAGTGACCCAAAAGAGACACTCTGGCGGAGTGTTGTTTATTTTATTTTTAAAAAAAATTGTTTAGTTTTCTTTAAATTGGTTTGGTTTTTAACTTTATGGTCCACCTACAACAAGTCACAGTAAAACATTAACATTTTTAACCATAACATAAAAAAATAAAAAATGTGTATACAATCTACATTAACAATCTAAATGGACCAAAAAGAGACAATAGAAAAAACTGTAAATGGTAATGTGAAAAATGATGGTAACTAGTCTGGCGCTAATTCAGGTGAATAGATTTTTAAAATGTAAACCAGCGGCGGCTTCCTGCATGCACGATTCATCTGCAGTCTGGACGCGGAGTGCTTTGGGATGGGAGTGGGACCCACAGCAGCACCCGCTGCTCATTGAGAAGAGTAAGAATGATGTGCTTTCACCTCAGAGTCTCCAGAGTCTCCAAAAGTCTTTTACACCAGAAAAAAGTCTCTAGATTTGTTGTTGGTTGCTTTTTTGAAAATGTGTCGCTAGAAAGGTCTGAAAGTCGCTAAATTGGCAACACTGACAACGTTATGAAACTGAACTGTGTTTACGTGTGATCAGGGGTGTATTCATTCCGCCGATTATGTTGAAAACGTTTCTTAAATGGAACAAAACCGGGATAAACATACCTGAATTTGTCCAATAACTGTTGGACGAATGATTACACTCTATCAGCTAGATGCAGGCATAAGTGTGCAAAGTGGTACTGACCTGTATGCACCTACGTTGTAAACTTTCATTCATAGGCTAGGTTGTAGCAACCTCATGATGGGTTTAGGGAAAATGAATAATGTAATAGCTTATTTATATTACAACATATTGGATGACTGTCATTCATATTCCATTCACCCGTTTCAACGTAACAGTAATACTCATCTTAAAAGCCACTGGCCTAGACTAGTTCATGACTTGTGAATTTGTACAAAATCAATCGATTCTCGAAGATGACGCTCAAATTTGACTCTCGTTCTTCACGAGACACTTTCGCCCATGCGTCAATTATCCTGGGGACGAGTCATCAATAAGTCATTGATTTTGTCATCAATAACTGAGCCGATAGAGCTGTGCTACACTAATCTACCACAAAGGGGAAGCAGCACACCTGTACATAGACTGGCAATACCTCTTGATTTTCTTGCTTGTTTTATAAACTGGTGAATGTGAGCCATTGATTGGGAAATAATTGTATCCAGTGGTGGTTACCTGCCTGGGTAAGAAGTTTTACCTGCGGTCAAAGGGAGCATTCATTTTTAGTCTCACCTCATTACTCGATATAGTTTGTAAAATTGTGAGTAACTCACTTTAAAAAGTAGTTTGAGAAGCATTTTGCTCATGTTGGAATTTGCCTCAAATTTGAAATTATGAAGTGTGTACGTTGCGGGAAACTGACTGACCATTATTATAGGCTCTGTAATCTGTACATACGACTGGACCAGTTATTATGGGCTCTGTAATCTGTACATATGAATGGACCATTATTATAGGCTCTGTAATCTGTACATACGACTGGACCAGTTATTATAGGCTCTGTAATCTGTACATACGACTGGACCAGTTATTATGGGCTCTGTAATCTGTACATATGAATGGACCATTATTATAGGCTCTGTAATCTGTACATACGACTGGACCAGTTATTATGGGCTCTGTAATCTTTACATATGAATGGACCATTATTATAGGCTCTGTAATCTGTACATACGACTGGACCAGTTATTATGGGCTCTGTAATCTGTACATATGAATGGACCATTATTATAGGCTCTGTAATCTGTACATATGAATGGACCATTATTATAGGCTCTGTAATCTGTACATATGAATGGACCATTATTATAGGCTCTGTAATCTGTACATACGACTGGACCAGTTATTATGGGCTCTGTAATCTTTACATATGAATGGACCATTATTATAGGCTCTGTAATCTGTACATATGAATGGACCATTATTATAGGCTCTGTAATCTGTACATATGAATGGACCATTATTATAGGCTCTGTAATCTGTACATACGACTGGACCAGTTATTGTGGGCTCTGTAATCTGTACATATGAATGGACCATTATTATAGGCTCTGTAATCTGTACATATGAATGGACCATTATTATAGGCTCTGTAATCTGTACATATGAATGGACCATTATTATAGGCTCTGTAATCTGTACATACGACTGGACCAGTTATTATGGGCTCTGTAATTTGTACATATGAATGGACCATTATTATAGGCTCTAATCTGTACATACAAATGCTCTGTCCTACTTTCGATAAATTTCCAAGGACTTTCCATGACCCAACTCTGATGCCATCTGACCCAACTCTCTACCATCGAGACTCTGTAGACTGAAAAAGTATTGTAACTACAGATGAACACAGAGGTGAACATTTGATGTGACCGTAAGGGGCCTGATCCTAAATTAAAACAGTGTGTCTGAACTCTAGACGATTCAGAAATATTAAACATTTGACCCTATGATCAGAATGTAAAGCACCCGTAGCAGTCAGTGTCTCTCACATGCACACAGTCCTGATTTGATTTAGGCCAGTAGCTTGCTGTGTGTGTAACAGCTGCTAGGTGGTACTGGTGGTCAGGCAGAGTAGCAGCAGTATTTCAGGTTCCTAGTCATGGTGTGTTACTACTCTTGGTATGGTTGGGATCACAACACACGTGTGCCTCTAACACGAGGCCGAGGTGTGTATTACCCCATTTTACTGAGGACCACCCTCATTTCACTGACTGAGTATCAGAACATACATTTGGCTCGCTCTGATATTGGTGGGTATTCTGTCTGTCTGTCTGTCTGTCTGTCTGTCTGTCTGTCTGTCTGTCTGTCTGTCTGTCTGTCTGTCTGTCTGTCTGTCTGTCTGTCTGTCAGCTAGTCTGTTTCAGGATTGTGGCAAACACATGCAGGCAAGCACCTACATCTCCGCCAGTTGTCTTGCCAACTCCATTGGCTCAGCCAGGACAGAAACAGTGAAGTCTGTCAATGGGGAAACAGACTAGAATCCAGGTTGAAGACTTCAGTTTGTGTGTAGAACACCAAACAAATGGAAGTAGAATGACTGTAACTGAATAGTTATATGTAGATAGCCTATGTCGCCAGGGAATGCATTTGAGTAAATGCTAAGGCCGGAATTCAATTACATTTGACATTTTAGTCATTTAGCAGTGGCTCGTATCTAGAGTGACTTACAGTCAGCATTAATTTTAAGGTAGCTTGGTGAGACATCCACATACACTACATGACAAAGTATGTGGACACCTTTTCGTCAAACATTTCATTCCAAAGTCAAGGGCATTAAATATGGAGTTGGTCCCCCCTTTGCTGCTATAACAGCCTCCACTCTTCTGGGAAGGCTTTCCACTAGATGCTGGAACATTGCTGCAGGGACTTGCTTCCATTCAGCCATGAGCATTATTGAGGTCAGGCACTGATGTTGGGCGATTAGGCCTGGCTCGCAGTCGGTGTTCCAATTCATCCCAAAGGTGGTCAATGGAGTTGGGGTTAGGGCTCTGCAGGCCAGTCAAGTTCTTCCACACCGATCTCGACAAACTACTTCTGTATGGAGCTCGCTTTGTGCACGGGGAATTGTCATGCGCAAACAGGAAAGGGCCGTGCCAAACTTTTGCCACAAAGTTGGAAGCACAGAATCGTCTAGAATGTCATTGTATGCTGTAGCATTAAGATTTCCCTTCACTTGAACTAAGGAGCCTGAACCATGAAATACAGCCCCAGACCATTATTCCTTCTCTGCCAAACTTTACAGTTGGAACTATACATTCAGGCATTTAGCGTGCTCCTGGCTTCCACTAAACCCAGATTCGTCTGTCGGACTGCCAGATGGTGAAGCGTGATTCATCACTCCAAAGAACTCGTTTCCTTCTGCTCCAGAGTCCAATGGGGGCGAGCTTTACACCACTCCAGCCGATGCTTGACATTTCACATTGTGATCTTAGGCTTGTGTGCGGCTGCTCGTCCATGGAAACCCATTTCATGAAGCTCCCAACGAACAGATCTTGTGCTGACGTTGCTTCCAGGGGCAGTTTGACTTGGAAGTGAGTGTTGCAACCGAGGACAAACCATTTTTATGCGCTGTGCGCTTCAGTACTCTGCTGTCCCGTTCTGTGAGCTTGTGAGGCCTACCACTTCATGCTTGAGTCTTTGTTGCTCTTAGATGTTTCCACTTCACAATAACAGCACTTACAGTTGACCAGGGCAACCATAGCAGGGCAGAAATTTGACAAACTGACTTGTGCCACATTGAATGTCACTGAGCTCTTCAATAATGCCATTCTACTGCCAATGTTTGTCTATGGAGATTGCATGGCTGTGTGCTTGATTATTATTTATTTTTAATTCTATATACTGTATATGCCTGTCAGCACCGGGTGTGGCTGAAATAGCCGAATCCAATAATTTGAAGGGGTGTCCACGTACACTATAAATTCAAAAGGTGTCATAGTAGGTACATTTTTCCCCAATAAATTAAGTCAAACCTGTCATAGCAATGGTTAGCAGTCTTTGTTTAATCCTTAATAGCATACCTGTGAGTGGAATCTACCTAGTAGAAGTTGTAGGTTTTTAGTCTCAGATTTTATTTGACCATGAAGAAAAGAGCTGCTGCGTAAATCATTTAATTGATCCTTAGGTTGTCCTCATCATAATGTCATTCATGTGTCATGACTGGATTCGTCTACTACATTTTTTTATGTAAATTTAGATTATCAAAGAGGTTCAAGTGTAGAGTTTGCTTATTTTGGGAAGACATAATTCACATTACACATTGACTCTTGGGTGTGCCTGATTTCAAAATTGTTGACTTTTTGAAAATCTTGGACGTTGATCAATTCTTGTGGGGGCCCCTGATTGATAACCAGTCTGTAATGGGGGCTCAGTTTGAGCCTTGCATTTTTCCCTGTTGCTGTGCCACAATGGTTAAAGTTCCTCCACAGCTGAGTAACTGTGTCCCACAAGCCCTCAGAGTCCTCATGGCAATCCAGCCTGGCTCAGTGACGGACACTGTTGTACCCACTACCAGATTTGTCACAGGAAGTGACCTCACACTGACAGAAATGAGTCCTAACAAGTAACCAGTAAATAAACCTCTGACTGAGGTTGGGAATCAACCTACACTGCACTGTGCCAACAATAGAACTGCAAAAAAGGATGACCTAATTTATATTTACAAACATGACCACTCATTCATAGAGAAAGGATTGACACGGCCAGGAAAAAAATCAAACCTCCCAGCCTGGCCCCAACCAGACCATAACATGATCTGCTTGACTGTTTCCCTGCTAGGAATGTTGGACCAGCTAACCCATTACTTCATGCTCGCAAGAACAATCACTGTCTTTTCCACAGCTGTGTAAGAACTTCTGGAGCGGTCCAGAGGCGCAGATAAAAGGATGAGATGGCCTGGGAGAAATGCTTGTCAGCCAATAAAGCCTCCATTGGTACCTGACAACACTGAGAGTGAGAAGCTGGAGACCATCCACAGGAATCTGTCAGGGGAAGGAGCCTGTTTTACAATGAAAAGAAGAAGAAGTCACAAACTGAGTAAAGGTTCAGGGAAAGCATGTATCGGCAGAGAAGATGAAAGATCCAACACAATATACAAGAAGTGGATCAAGATCCAGACAAATCCTCCTCTTTGTTGTTGGCCGTGGGTCTTTTATGAGATAAACACAACCAGAGGGGAGGAAGAGGGGCCCATTGCGCCCTCATTAAACTTAAGGGGTCACGCTGCTTCATAACCCAGCTCCCAGACCACCGTCTCCTCACAGCCTCCAGACCAAAGCCTCCAGAGTCGAGACCCCAGCATCTAGCCAGGCTCCACTCCACTGACACCCCTAATAGAGACCTGGCCCTGCACAGTTAAAGGTACAATGTGACCTGGAGTTCTGGTCAATAGTCATTTCCATTCTTAATATGGGCTTCAAGTGGCAGGGCTGTCCTTTTGCTGAAAAATGAATCCCCGACTAACTTTAATAAAGCCCTGGCCTGCACAGTTAAGGGACCATGATGACCATTAGGGCCACTTCAAAGTTCACTCCATTATATTAGTGGACTGTTGGTAGGGTCCTGTAGACCAGAGAGGGAACAGATCAATTTTCTAATCTCAATGGCTGACTGGTTTAGTTTTTCGGTCACCCAACCTGTCAATCAAACTGCTCCAATAACAAGTGGATGCTCGTTAAGACTCGTTAAGGGGCCATCGTTAGCCAATCCTAAGCTGGTGTTAATCATGATTAGCATCGTTAGCAGGACTGCAGGGCAGTAAATCAGATCTTATGTCAGCTTTCAGTGACATCTCTAATAGGTTATGTTAGACCTGACTCTTGGACCATTACACTGTTAAAATGTGTTTGATAGTAAAACTTGTGGGGTTGTTTATCCGCTCTTTTTTGGGCACTGTAGTGAAGGGACCCGTCAGATTCCTATAGGTTTGAGAGTGGCCGGAATCTATGGAAAATATTGTACCCAGTGACCATTTTAAATCCGTCCACCTAATTGGCACAGGCAATCACGTTGGGCCTATAAAATGAGATAGCGAGAGAGAGAGAAATAAATAATTAATTTGTATTGTTTATTTCACTTTTGTTTTATCTACTTCACTTGCTTTGGCAATGTTAACATCTTTTCCATGGAGAGAGAGGGAGAGAGACTCCTAGAATTGTTCACCCTCTTCCACTAGATTCCCCACAAATAATTACCCAGTTATACCCCATCCTGGCCACTAATAATGACCCTTATTATCCAGCATGTCTGTTGATTTCTGACCTGCTAACACAGTGTGGGGGAAGGCATTTAAAGAAGTACTACCGACACATCGAAGTGGGTTTGGGGAAGCCAAGGAAGGGTAAAAGAGATGGCCAGGGTGGGGTATAACCACTAAGTACAGGGTTTAAATTAACACTTAGGATTCTACTCTTTCATTTATTGTTTCATAAACTGTAACTTGTCACATACTAACTCCTCTTATAGGCGTGGGCTAAATCCAGCGTGGGGAAAAGAGCTCATTGAGACTCATATTTAGACTAAAAACGGATCTGAACAAATCCTATCTATGGCGGCATCAGGGAAAATAATTGGCAGAACAAAATTCCTGTATGGCATTGTATGGGCTAAAATTCTATATTTGAGTGAGATGACTCCATAGTAAAGAACCAATGTGAACGAGGGAGAGAAGGGGGTAGGTAAAGGATGCCCCGACCATGGATCCCAGAGTCATGAAGACTGATCTCCCTACTCCACCGGTGAATGACTCTGGCCCGAGGCCAGCAATAAAAAGAGCAGGGGGCTCTCCACCACTCCTCCCTCTACACATAAAAATTCTCACTCCCTCCTCCCAGTCTCCACCCAGACTATCAGCTCTAGAGGGGCCACAGCCAGGCTTGCCATCCGCAACCTCTCCTTACATCTTTCCTTCACCTCCGCACCACCTTCATCCCTCCAATTCTCAGTACGTTTTCAATTACGGGCCCCTGCAGAACCCCCTGTTGTATTTATAGACTGCTCCAGTCCTGCTCAGCAGGAAGCTCTCCTGCAGTTACAGATCGGATCTTTAATATGACTCATTTCGTTGCAAATTTGCATGATAAAAAATAACATGGGTGAATCTAGTTCTATCTAACAATGTTGCACACTCCTGAATAATATCCTGGGATATGGTGATTGTCCTGGTGGTTGGGAAGTTCACAACAAGTTCTTTAAATCTGCAGGGTGTCAGGGTGGGATGTCCTTCAACCTGGAACAAGCAGAGATAAGGGGGGAGAAACTAACCTCACACACAGTTCCACAGACATGTGACTAACAGAAATGGAATAATGTGTCCCTGAAAAAGGGTGGGTGAAAATATCTAAAGTAACAGTCAGTATCTGGTGTGGCCACCAGCTGCATTAAGTACTGCAGTGAATCTCCTCCTCATTGACTGCATCAGATTAGCCAGTTCTTGCTGTGAGATGTTACCCCACTCTTCCACCAAGGCACCTGCAAGTTCCCGGACATTTCTGGGGGGAATGGCCCTAGCCCTCACCCTCCGAACCAACAGGTCCCAGACGTGCTCAATGGGATTGAGATCCGGGCTCTTCACTGGCCATGGCAGAACACTGACATTCCTGTCTTGTAGCAAATCACGCACAGAACGAGCAGTATGACTGGTGGCATTGTCATGCTGGAGGGTCATGTCAGGATGAGCCTGCAGGAAGGGTACCACATGAGGGAGGAGGATGTCTTCCCTGTAACGCACAGCGTTGAGATAGCTTCTTGTCATTGCAGGCACAGGCCGATGATGCTGTGACACACTGCCCCAGACCATGACGGACCCTCCACCTCCAAATTACTCTCGCTCCAGAGTACAGGCCACGGTGTAAAGCTCATTCCTTCAATGATGAATGCAAATCCGACCATCACCCCTGGTGAGACAAAACTGCGACTCGTCAGTAAAGAGCACTTTTTGCCAGTCCTGTCTGGTCCAGCGACGGTGGGATTGTGCCCATAGGTGATGTTGTTGCGGGTGATGTCTGGTGAGGACCTTACAACAGGCCTACAAGCCCTCAGTCCAGCCTCTCTCAGCCTATTGCGGACAATCTGAGCACTGATGGAGGGATTGTGTTTTCCTGGTGTAACTCAGGCAGTTGTTGTTGTCTTCCTGTACCTGTCCCGCAAGTGTGATGTTTGGATGTGCCGATCCTGTGCAGTTGTTACACGTGGTCTGCTACTGCGAGGACAATCAGCTGTCTGTCCTGTCTCCCTGTAGTGCTGTCTTGGGCATTTCACAGTGGGGACATTGTAATTTATTGCCCTGGCCACACTTTCAGTCCTCATGCCTCCTTGCAGCATGCCTAAGGCATGTTCATGCAGATGAGCAGTGACCCTGGGCATCTTTCTTTTGGTGTTTTTCAGAGTCAGTAGAAAGACCTCTTTTAGTGTCCTACGTTATCATAACTGTGACCTTAATTGCCTACCGTGTGTAAACTGTTAGTGTCTTAATGACCGTTCCACGGGTGCATGTTCATTAATTGTTTATGGTTCATTGAACAAGCATGGGAAACAGTGTTTAAACCCTTTACAATGAAGATCTGTAAAGTTATTTGGATTTTTACCAATTATCTTTGAAAGACAGGGTCCTTGAAAAAGGGAGGTTTATTTTTTTGCTGAGTTTATTAAGGCACAATCAGGAATCCATAGAAATAAAACGATGAATATACAAAAAATATACAGAATATTATAGCTTAAAGCCGTAAGCAAATTAGAAAGCCATTTCAACCTAGGTAAAAATCCAGTGAAACGAATCAAACACGCAAAATGACTTTACACTTCATAGTGATAAAGAGTACGGTAGATGTAATACTTAAAAAACAAAATATGGTACATTTAAGGCTAAATGCTCTGCACAAAATGAACAAGAAAAAAGCATCACTCTACACATTCACACAAATGTAATCATTGTAATAACCATGAGTCTCTGTTGCTCTGTTTCAGTCGTATCAAAATGGAGGGAGCTGCAGAGGTCACTATTTGAAGGGTTAGGCAGAATCAGCAGGGGTGACTGAGACAGGGTTCACTAGTTATACAACTTATTAAATTATTTGAAGTAACATTGAATATGGGATCTAATTTCTGTGGAGTCCAGTTGTCTAGCTGTCCAACTAGGGGAGGGAGAGAGGAGGGGATCTAAAACACAGCCTCTGGGCCCCAGCGGCCGTCACGCAGGGAAGGATCCGCCATGAGTAGACTAATGAACACTGACTCTAGTGACAGGCATTTTCACTCCTTTAATCACTGGCTTTATTCTAGTGACAGGTCTGGTCACCCCAGCAATAACTGCAGTCTGCATTACAGAATGTTGTCTATAGGTAGCCAGCTTATAGGACCAATCAGGTCACCCAGTCATATAGCTGCATTAGCCTTGTGGGTTGGGTAATGGAACAGATAGAGAGTAGAATCAATCTCTCTCAGAACGATCTTCTTGACTCTAACCAGACACTCACCCGAGACTGCTTTTCCCTGTGTCACGGAGGCTCTCCGCACTTCTGTTCTCATCCTCCTAGATCTGTCCGCTGCTTTCGACACAGTGAACCATCTCCATTATGGTTGACAACTCCACAGTTTCGCCCTCCCTTGGCGTGACCCTGGATAATACGCTGTAATTCTCTGCAAACATCAAAGCAGTGACTCGCTCCTGCAGGTTCATGCTCTATAACATCCGTAGAGTACGACCCTACCTCACACAGGAAGTGGCGCAGATCCTAATCCAGGCACTTGTCCTCTCCCTTCTGGACGACTGCAACTCTCTGTTAGCTGGGCTCCACGCATGTGCCATCAAATCCCTGCTACTTTTCCAGAACACCCCGTCTGGTTTTCAACCTTCCCAAGTTCTCCCATGTCACTCTACTCCTCCGCACACTCCACTGGCTTCCAGTCAAAGCTTGCATCCACTACAAGACCATGGTGCTTGTCTATGGAGCAGCAAGAGGAACTTTCCCTCCTCACCTTTATGCTATGCTCAAACCCTACACCCCTAACCGAGCACTCCATTTTGCCACCTCTGGTCTCTTGGAGGGAAGCTCCCGCTCAGCCCACTCCAAGCTCTTCTCTGTCCTGACAGTGGCACCCCAATGGTGGAACCAGTCCCTGCCCATCTCCTGAAAGCACCTGAAACTTCAAGCACCTGAAACCTTCAAATAGTATCTTAAATAATCCCCCTCCTCACCTCAACCCCCGCCCCCAAAAATCATAAATAATAATAATAAAAACTTTCCTGAACATACACTTGCACTAACATACACCCCCCCTCCCCCTTTCCAGCTCGGACTTTGCTGATAACTACGTTATTGAGGAAAAGTGTACTTACTATGCCTGTGATATGTGGTTGTCCGGCCTAGCTATCTTGAGATGAATGCACTAACATACATAAGGGAACATTTTGACATTCGCCATATGGTTAGTGAGAAAGTCCACATTGCAAATGTACGGTCCCTCACTAGACGTCCGACAACATTTCTAAAATTTGTGGGTGGCGTTGGGCCGTGCAGCAGGGCCGGATCTTCCAGGAAGTCATCAAACGAACTCTCTCGGACATTCGGTTTTCGTTTTATAAAATGTTCACATTTTGGTCATTTTTCCGCTCTCCCGGTAAATCCCACAAGAAGGCAAATGGAATCATATTGCAAATGTACAAAACATCACCAATCACGACGTGGCCTTATCTCCTAAACGGAAAAGATTTCGAAGACGAAACTTGGTGAGCATAGGTTTGGCACAATGGGCAGTTGGCCCCGAACAAGATGGCGTCTAGGCTTCAACGTTTTTTGAGTTATGGCCATTTGTCTGGGATGAAAATAGAGCAATAATTTTTCCGCTTCACGTCAAAGTAAATGAACCTACGGTGTCAATAAAAAAGAAACAGACATGTATCTATCGTAATTTAAGAGAAATCGTACAATGTCAAATTGGTGATGTTCAAAAAAAGGTGTTTTTAAAAAAAAGTTACAGATCCAGTTGCAGTGTGTTCAGACAAATCTTTTTGAATTGTGTTTCCGAGCTATGCGAGATTTCTGTGATTTTCTGAAATAACACACACTCATTCAACCCTCTGTAAATAAGTCAGTTCTTAACATAGAGACTTAAAACTCAATATTCTATAAGTGCCTACCCAAAGGAGGATATGTGTTCACTTTCAGCTTCCTGTGTAAAACGGAAGTGCCTTAAAATGGTGTCATAGGTGCTGTTTCGAAGGGTTGAAAAGGTCTGATCTTTTCCAAACTTCATATGTGTTATTAGGCAACCCTCGTGAACTGTAAATCAGTCATTTCTCCCAACAGATGTCAAAGAAAAGCTCTCTCACACAAACACACACACACACAGCAAGGATGGAGTGACAAAGTGCGGTGCTTAAAGACACTCAGAGCCTGCAATGGTATTACCAAAGTCTTTAGGCTGTGCCGAGTTCAACAAGATGCCCCGCTTGACCATAGCTTGCTCGGTCTGAGCTCATAATGAAGCCTGGTCCTAAATTGCAGGTGCTTTTGGGTGACAGCGGGAGAACAGTTAGGGTTAGAAGCACAATTTGACCTCAGGAACGTTCCTGAGGTCCTCCCGATCTGTGCAAGCCTAAACTTGACCGTGTGGAATTAACCCTTAACAGTTAAAAGAAGGTGTTTACATCAAATCGTTTTCAATGACTTCTCTCCCCATAGGAATACATTGCCTGCACCCCTAAATTCAACCTGAAGCCTATGTGGGTTATGCATGACTTATGAACCTGTCTTCCATGACAATCCATCAGGCCACTATGAGGTTGATTCTAAGCTTCCTGGAGCAACCGGAAGTGGTTAAAATCACCCTAAAAGTGTCTTGCCATACCCAACCTGCAGTTTGTGAGAAATAGTGCCTTCAACCCTGTGTAAATCAGTCAGTTCTTAACGTAAAGACTTAAAACTCAGGATTCTGTAAAAGCATACCCCAATGAGGATATGTGTTTACTTTTAGCTTCCTGTGCCAACCGGAACTGCCATAATTGGCGTCATAGGGGCTGTTTCGAAGGGTTAAAAAAGTCTGATCTTTAGGAAACCCTCATGAACTGTAAATCAGTCATGTCTCCCATAAAATTTCCAAGAAAAACTCACAAACACACACAGCTTGGACGGAGGGACACAGTGTGGTGTGTAGAGACAGACAGAGCCTGCAATAGTTACCTTTGTTCAAACTATTAAAGAACCGTCAGACCGAGAGTTCTGAAACTTTAGAAACCTGTTCTACAGGTCAGGTCGATAGTGCGTGGTGAGTTATGTGGCTCTAGAATGTTATTTGACCGAGAAACAGCCTCGTACATTTGCAATGACTTCAATTCATTTTGACCATCACGAAAATGACGACATTTAGTCCCAGAGTCGCAAGACTAGGTCCATTGAAACCGGCTCGGCCCACAGAGATGGACCCCAACGTTTCTGTCCGATAGCTCATTTAAGGTCCCCGTAGCAAGGCATGGAAAAAAGTGGATTTTCAGCACCAATTAAGGTCTTGCTCAGGCACCGAATGACCTATTGAGCCGAAACTTGGGATTCGGAGTCGCCTCAGCCAGGCCTACACATAATGTCAGAACTGGACCCGCAGCTTGAACGTAACTACGTGTTTTATGTTTTTATTATGGTTTGAATAGAAGGCGCTGTGAATTTTGGGCCTGCTCTGAAATATGTGATATTTGGCTTCTAAACGAGTTGGAAAAAGTGGGTGTGGTGTCAGTTTGTATCAGTTTGGTATCAGAATGATATCTAATTGACTGATGGACGGTGACTTGCTGGCTGACTTTTGTCCATTTGCAATATGTTTAAACAGTGAGGTACCATCAACAAAATGACATTCTGAAATCAACACCAACGAGCGATGGAGAGGAACCAGAAACACTGCCCGGCCATCCCGAGTTCATCCGGCCAGTCAATTTAGCATTTCGGCAGTATTTTGAGCATGCCAAATTCGTAATGGTAAATGCCCATTGAAAGTGCATTCGCAATATGATTCAACAGTGAAAAACATCACCAAATGGACATGATGAAATCAACACAACGAGCGATGGAGAGGAACCACTATCACTGCCCGGCCATCCCGAGTTCATCAGGCCAGTCAAATTCGTGATGGTAAATGCCCATTGAAACATATTGCAAATGCACAGTGCATTTGCAATATGATTCAACAGTGAAAACACATTTATTTATTTTTTTATTTCACCTTTATTTAACCAGGTAGGCTAGTTGAGAACAAGTTCTCATTTGCAACTGCGACCTGGCCAAGATAAAGCATAGCAGTGTGAACAGACAACACAGAGTTACACATGGAGTAAACAATTGGCAAGTCAATAACACAGTAGAAAAAAATGGGCAGTCTATATACAATGTGTGCAAAAGGCATGAGGAGGTAGGCGAATAGTACAATTTTGCAGATTAACACTGGAGTGACAAATGATCAGATGGGCATGTACAGGTAGAGATATTGGTGTGCAAAAGAGCAGAAAAGTAAATAAATAAAAACAGTATAAAAACAATATGGGAATGAGGTAGGTGAAAAAGGGTGAGCTATTTACCTATAGACTATGTACAGCTGCAGCGATCGGTTAGCTGCTCGGATAGCTGATGTTTGAAGTTGGAGAGGGAGATAAAAGTCTCCAACTTCAATTTGCATTCGTTCCAGTCACAGGCAGCAGAGTACTGGAACGAGAGGCGGCCAAATGAGGTGTTGGCTTTAGGGATGATCAGTGAGATACACCTGCTGGAGCGCGTGCCCGGATGGGTGTTGCCATCGTGACCAGTGAACTGAGATAAGGCGGAGCTTTACCTAGCATGGACTTGTAAATGACCTGGAGCCAGTGGGTCTGGCGACGAATACGTAGTGAGGGCCAGCCGACTAGAGCATACAAGTCGCAGTGGTGGGTGGTATAAGGTGCTTTAGTGACAAAACGGATGGCACTGTGATAGACTGCATCCAGTTTGCTGAGTAGAGTGTTGGAAGCCATTTTGTAGATGACATCGCCGAAGTCGAGGATCGGTAGGATAGTCAGTTTTACTAGGGTCACATCGCCAAATGGACATGATGATGGGTTTTCAGGTGCATGGGGGGTGAAAATGGGAGAAGGTATCGTGGGTGGTATGATGGAGGAAATATTATTATGATTTATCAATAAATGGGGGAAAACACATGAGAAGTTTATAAACTGATTAAAAAATAAAACTCTTGGAAAGGGTGTCTGAGCTAGCAAACCAGAGTAACCATAGTTACAATCAAAGTCAGTCCTGACAGAAAAACGGAACACCTGACACACACTGATAGCCATTGAGTATAGAGATGATGTCTGATTTCAAAAGGAAACGCCTCACTGATGAGGAGATAGGGTAACTATTTAGTCATTCTGATGAAGAATCTGTGTATGAGAGTGAGTCGGATCAATCTGATAGTGACAAGGAATATCTGCCCCCAAACCTTCTGGACTGTGAGCGTGAGGAAAATGGTGCCCACCCCAACCTTGAAGGCAACATCCCTCACTTCCCCAACATACTGGTGCTGCTGTCAATCTTGTAGGATGTGAGGGAGAAGAAGTTGAAGTCGAGGAGGATGGTCCCTGCTGCTGAACATTCTGTCACTTCACACCATCAGAGATAGACTGCAATGACGCCCTGTCTGGCGTAAAAAGCACCCTGCCTACCCCCTCAGAGTCAGAATGTTTTAAACTGTTCCTTGAGGAATTAGTGGAGAGTGTGGTGCAGGAAACCAGCAGGTATGTCCATTATCATATTGCAGAAAAACCCAAGGCTCTCTTCAAATGTATCAAAATCAGAATGCCTTTAGCCTACTACGTATACATATTTGTTTACAGGTATTCTCATGAACTGAAAGAGAGGAATGCCCCTGGCGTAAAAGTGAAGCTCTCAAAATGGGTGAACACTACCATCAGTGAAATGTATACCTTACTGGTCACGGTGCTGCTGATGGGGCTAGTGAAGAAGGGCACCTGTGAGGTACTACTGGACCCCTGACCCCATGATGCAGACCCTTTTCTCCCAGGACCGCTTACTTGACTTGCTCAGAGCGCTCCACTTTGTGAACAACGTCAATACCAACCTCGCCGACCCCCTTCACAAAATTAGGAATGTCCTGGGCAGCTTCACCAGGGCATTTGGAAAAGTGTTTGTTCCTCACAAGGCTCCCTCTTTTGAGGGAGAACACAGGGGCATGTGGCTCAGTGAGATCCAACAGGAAGGGGATGCCAATATTTAAAAAGAAAATGAGCAAGGGGAGGTGGAGTCCCAAACAAACGGGGCGATAACGGCAGTGAAATGGCACGACAAACGTGATGTCCATGTTCTGTCCACTGTGCACATCTCCAAAATGTTGGACACAGAAAAACTGGACTATGTCACCAGAGAGAAGAAAATGAAGCCAGACTGTGTCTTGGAGTACAGCAAGGAGATGGGAGGAGTTGACAAAGTGGACAAAGTGGACACGCAGAACAGTTTTGCTGAGTGTGCCACAAAGTCACTTAAATGGTACAAGCTATTTTTCTACCTCAGATATAGTTCTCCTCAACGATCACATTGTCCATTGGCAGGTCAAAGGACAGGTGATCTCCTACCAGCAGTACAGGATCAACCTGATGCTGCAGCTCCTTGAGGACCACCACACACCTCATCATCCGTCTACTTTGGGCCGGCCTGCCTCGGACAATCCTCTATGCCTCAGACAGAATCCTGGAGTATTGTCTGCCATAGTGGGTACACCACAGCTGTGTCACACTCACACTGCACTCTAGCGACTGTCATGTCAGATAGTGTAACGACATCACTGGCATGCTGTGCTCTCTCATATGGTGCTTTACTGTCACATTGTCAACCCTTTGTCAGAAGAACACACATTTCTGTATACAAGACACTTAGCTGGTCCAAAGACAGAAGGAAATTCAAACTTGTAGTGTATTCGCTTTCAAATGTCAGACTTGCCTTAACTAAAAATCTATCAACACGTACAAAAATGTCCATTAATTATAGTCCACTCATGCTATAAGAAACTGGTCAAAATAAGATCCTTAATATTGAGAATTAGGTTAAAGTTGACTTTGTCAGCACTCGTCTCTGGTAACAATATGTTTATACAGCACTTTGTAACACCCCTAGAGATGTTTGTTGCCCAGTATGCCGTGGTTTTCTACTGGCAAGACAAAGTGGTAATCGATCACAGATTGTCTAAAGCACACATACACACACACACACACACGCACGCACACACACACACACACACACACACACACACACACACACACACACACACACACACACACACACACACACACACACACACACACACACACACACACACACACACACACACACACACACACACACACACACACACACACACACACACACACACAGGCCTATTTCCTGTATAACAAGGTAGAGTGCTCTGTTCACTATTGACTCTGTGATAACTGCAAACTCTGGAACAGCAATAGCCAGGCTACTGCTTTCTGTCTATAATCTGATGCAAAATCATTATTGGCTCCATATTCAAAGCCTGAACCCCTTCTGAAGTTCAGTTCACCTCTCTTAAAACACCAATATGATTCATAATGCATTATTAGGCTACTATAGTGAACTTTTAGAAAAGAGACTGGAGAGAAAAATCGAGTTGATGGCTTCACAAATGCCACAAAGGTCAAAAGGAAGAAATCGGTTATGAAAGAGGAAGGGACTACTTGAACTTGTACAATAAAAAACACAAATTGTCCTTATTGCTTGCCTTAATGGGCATTACCCAGGCCTTTCTAAAGTAATTTTGAAAACAAGACAGCCCTACTGTCTAACTGAAACACAGCAGGGTGCAGAAAGGAAATAAGTCACTCATTCAAAGGGAGTTTTTCTTCCCTTAGGCATCCTCCCATAATCAGTATTATCCCTAAAAGAAAACAGCCTTTCAATGGGCCAGTGCAATCAAAGAGCATGGCGGCCATGTTAACTGCTTCCTGTATATTTTTTTTATTTTACCTTTATTTAACCAGGTAGGCCAGTTGAGATCAAATTCTCATTTACAACTGCAACCTGGCCAAGATCAAGCAAAGCAGTGAGAGATAAACAACAACACAGAGTTACACATGGAATAAACAGACGTACAGTCAATAACACAATAGAAAAGTCTATATACAGTGTGTGCAAATTAGGTAAGATTAGGGAGGTAAGGCAATAAATAGGCCGTAATGGTGAAGTAATTACAATTGAGCAATTAAACACTGGAGTGATAAATGTGCAGAAGATGAATGTGCAAGTAGAGATACTGGGGTGCAAAAGAGCATTTAAAAAAATAAAACAAAAAAAATATGAGGATGAGGTAGTTGGATGGGCTATTTACAGATGGGCTGTGTACAGGTGCAGTGAACTGTGACATGCTCTGACAGCTAATGCTTAAAGTTAGTGAGGGGGATATGAGTCTCCAACTTCAGTGATTTTTGCAATTCGTTCCAGTCATTGGCAGCAGAGAACTGGAAGGAAAGGCAGCCAAAGGAGAAATTGGCTTTGAGAATGACCAGTGCAATATACCTGCTGGAGCACGTGCTACGGGTGGGTGTTGCTATGGTGACCAGTGAGCTGAGATAAGGCGGGGCTTTACCTAGCAAAGACTTAAAGATTACCTGGAGCCAGTGGGTTTGGCGACGAATATGTAGCGGTGACCAGCCAACGAGAGCACACATGTCGCAGTGGTGGGTAGTATATGGGGCTTTGGTGACAAAACGGATGGCACTGTGATAGACTGCATCCTATTTGCTGAGTAGAGTGTTGGAGGCTATTTTGTAAATGACATCGCCGAAGTCAAGGATCGGTAGGATAGTCAGTTTTAAGAGGGTGTTTGGCAGCATGAGTGAAAGATGCTTTGTTGCGAAATAGGAAGCCGATTCTAGATTTAATTTTGGATTGGAGATGCTTAATGTGAGTCTGGAAGGAGAGTTTACAGTCTAACCAGACACCTAGGTATGTGTAGTTGTATAGTATTCTAAGTCAGAACCGTCCAGAGTAGTGATGCTAGACGGGCGGGCAGGTGAGGGCAGCGATCGGTTGAAGAGAATGCACTTAGTTTTACTTGAATTCAGGATGCCAAACAGACTGATTTCATTTTTTAAAAAGAAACCTAGTTAGTTTGCTGTGATAGTTTACTCTGTAATCTAAAATAACAACAATCAAGTCAGGGTGGATTTATGGGGAGAGGTGATTCTCATATGAATAATGGAGAAGAGACAGAATAGAAGGTAATAGTTTACTTACTCAAGTGGTTGATGTATAGATTTAAAGAAGGTTCTCTGGTAGGCCTACATTGGGGACATGAAAAAGGTGAGGAATTATATCCAAATCATCCATCCTCTGATGTTGAGTAGGTAATCAAAGGAATAGCCAAATATGAACAAATGTAACATTTCATATCTGGTTGATTATTAGAAAAGTAGGCAAGCTCTTGTAGTAGGCCTATATATTATCATCCCTAATTTGATTTCTTGTCAGGTGGACAAGTAAATAGGCTGGCTATTTATGCAGGTGGTGTATATATGAGCCTGAGGTTCCTTAGGTCTGCCATCAAAGTGCACAATGAAATAGGATCATGTCAACTGGTAAAGAATTGATGTTGAGTGCCTAGACAGAGTGGCAAAGCGGCCTAAGGCACTGCATCACAGTGCTAGAGGCAGACCCGGGATCGATTCTGGGCTGTATCACAACCGGCCGTGATTTAGATGCACTATTGTAAAGTGGCTGTTCCACTGGATGTCATAAGGTGAATGCACCAATTTGTAAGTCGCTCTGGATAAGAGCGTCTGCTAAATGACTTAAATGTAATGTAAATGTATCGGGAGTCACATAGGGCGGCACACAATTGGTTCAGCATCGTCTGTGTTAGTGGAGGGTTCAGCTGGGGTAGGCCATCATTGTAAATAGGAATTTGTTCTTAACTTGCCTAGTTAAATAAAGGTTAAAATAAAAATCTGGTACAGTCAAATAAACCTAATAATTATGCATACAGTACCGTTAATTTACATGGCGCTTTACTGCCCCCTACTGATGTACAGTAATACATTGATAGAGCTCCTCATCACTGCAAAATTTGAACCTAAATCAGTGCATTGATTAAACACAAAATCAGTGCAAGAAAGCAAGAAATCTACAACGCCCACGCAATGAACAAATCAATACAAGTGATTTTGCAAAGATTGGCTATGCGTATTTATGCCCATCCAAGAAATATATCATCTGTTTTGTAAATGTTAATATTTCATCAACATACGAGTCTACAGTTTGTATTTTACCATGAACTCTTAGAAAAGGCTAAACTAAATAGTTTTTCATCCCGTGTGTGTTTGTTTGGTTTGTTCAGTCTGGCATATTTTGGACAGCCGAAAAAGGACCTTCTTTATAAAGAGTTCCTTCACCAATCAAACCATGATTAGCCAGATATTTTATCGGACATATGAAGGTGAAGCATCCGGTGGCGTTTCCACTCACTACCAAATATGGTGATAAGAGGAAGCCCAGTGGCCGGCAGTCGGGAGAAGATGAGAAAATTAGCAGAATGTCGTTCAAGATCCATCTCGGATCTTGAACGACATTCTGCTAATTTTCTCATCGATGAAACATTTGATCTCCAAGCAGTTTATTTTTTACAAAACTAAAATCTTTAATAAACAGAGTGGACTGCGTTTTGTAGACTTTACCCTTTGCAAAAGTTTCAAAAAAATGCGCTGTTTCGAAGGAGTGCAACGGTGAATTGAGTTACTGCACACGCACACTTCACAAAGTAGGCGTTCCCTAACGGAAATATGCAAATACATGATAGAACGCACCAATAAGATCTCACTAGCCCGTGCCTGGCTCTTCCCACCTCCTTTTGCTTGTTCTGCCCACTGTGATTCATTTGCTCCATTGGAAACGACAGGCTGGTCTATCTTGGGTTAGTTCTAGAAAGTATTTGATCAAACCGTCTCAGTTGTCGGTGAGACCGGCTGGGCGGATCCCACGGTATTGAAAGAGAAAATAAAGCAACACGATAAAAACACCTTGGATATTCAATTTCTCTGGTGAACAAGCTTTCTTGTGGATACATAGAGCATAAAGGTATGCAAATTGTATAGCTAGCTAAATGAACACATTAGCTAGACAAGGGGGCACAACTATGCTAAGCTAAGTGAGTTATCATTGGCCAGTGTCAGATTTACCCTCTCTGGCATCTAGCTATATCGCCATTGAATAATCTGAATAATTTATCCTATTTGGTTATTTGATTCAGCAAATGTTAGTTAGCTATCCTGGCCATCTGCATCCGCGGTGTGCTGCCTGGTTGAAAATCTTCTAACTACAGTCAGGTAACGTTGCAGGCTTTATGCGATGATAGACGAATTAACGTTATCTGGCATCTCGGTAAGATTCAGCTGCCCGTGTTACTTAACGTTAGTTAACTTATGTTTTAGAACCTGGTTAGCAAATGCATGAGCTATTTAAATAGTTCGGTGGGTGCGGCTGGTAACACTTAATATGTTGCATCAAGTGTGGACCATTTAACTAACTAACTAGGTTCGATTATTCATGGTGTGTTGATGAAGCTTGCTAGCCACCCTAGCTAGCTAACAACCGAGCTTGACCCAAAACATTGCGCACTTCACTTGGTACCTTCGTAGGCCCTCAGACTAATATTCCACCACGTTGCCCATTATACTCAAAGGCTATATAAAATGTGCACCACATTAAATCAAATATATTTATAAAGCCCCTTTCACATCAGCAGATGTCATAAAGTGTCTATACAGAAACTCAGCCTAAAAACACCAAACAACAAGCAATGCAGATGTAGAAGCACGGTGGCTAGGAAAAACTATAGAATGGCAGGAACCTAGAGAGGAACAGGCTTTGAGGGGTGGCCAGTGCTCTTCTGGCTGTGTTGGGTGGAGATAAGACTATATTGCCATTAAGGCCAGACCGTTCTTCAAGATGTTTTAAACGTTCATAGATGACCAGCAGGGTCAAATAATAATCAATGGTTGTAGAGGGTGCAGCAGGTCAGCGCCTCAAGAGCAAATGTCAGTTGGTTTTCATAGCTGAGCATTCCGAGACCGCAGGTGCGAGAGAGGGTCGGAAACAGCATGTCCTGGACAAGGTAGCACGTCCTGAAACTGGAGCAGCAACACGGCCAGGTGGACTGGGGTCAGCCAGGAGTCATCAGGCCAGGTAGTCCTGATGCATGGTCCTAGGGCTCAGGTCCTCAGAGAGGGAGAGATGGGAGAATTAGAGGGAGCCAACTTAAGTTCACACTGTGGCCCTGGCTGATGATACCCCCGGACAGGGCCAACCAGGCAGGATATAATCCCACTCACTTTAACAAAGCAGAGCTCCCACACCACTAATTCGATATCAACAGATCAACAATTTATTACCCTTAGACAAAGCTGAGTATAGCCCTCAAAGATCTCCACTGAAAAAGCCAGAGGGGATGCAAGACCGAACAGGAAGATTACGTCAGTGACTCAACCCACTCAAGTTGATTATAGCGGAAAAAAGCCTGGCACGGCATGGAAGAGCACTAGTAAGCCAGTGACTCAGCCCCCATCAGATGCAGAGAATCCCAGTGGCGAGAGGGGAGCCGGCCAGGCAGAGACAGCAAGGACGGTTCATCACTCCAGTGCCTTGCTGTTCACCTTTTCACCCCTGGGCCAGGCTACACACAATCATAGGACCTACGGAAGAGATGAGTTTTCAGTAAAGAATTGAAAGTCGAGACCGACTGTGTGTCTCTCACATGGATAGGCAGTACAGTCAATAAAAATGATTCTGCTCTATAGGAAAGCCCTGCCCCCAGCGGTTTGCTTAGAAGTTCTAGGGACAGTAAGGAGGCCTATGTCTTGTGATCGTAGCGTCCATGAGCAAGTCCATGTAATGCTTTGTAGGGTAGTAGAAAATCCTTGAAATCAGCCTTAGCGTTAAATGGAAGACAGTGTAGCGAGGTTCTAGTCAAGATTTAGCACTAATTGAAGTTGATTTAGCGCTTTTTCCGGATAGCTTGAGAGTAGAGCATTGTAGCTGTCTAATCTAGAAGTGACAAAAGCATGGATTAGCTTTTCTGCGTCATATTTGGACAAACGGTGTCTGATTTTTGCAATGTTACAAAGATGAAATAAAGCTGCCCTTGAAATATTCTTGATATGTTCGTCAAGAGAATTCAGTGTCCATAGTAACGCTGAGGTCAAGGTTTATTTGAGATGACTGTGCAACTGTCAAGATTAATTGTCAGATCAAACAACAGATCTCGCTGTTTCTTGGGATCTAGAAGAAGCATCTCTGTTTTGTCCGAGTTTAAAAGTAAAAACATTTACGCCATCCACTTCCACTGTGTCTGAAACACAGGTTTCCAGGGTAGGCAATTTTGGGGCTTCACCATGTTTCATCAATGTATAGCTAGCTGTGTGTTGTCCGCATAGCAGTGGAAGTTGACATTGTGTTTCTGAATGACATCACCAAGAGGTAGAATATGTAGGGAAAACGATAGTGGTCCTAAAATGGGACCTTGAGGAACACTGAACTTTCCATTGATTTGTCAGGGGACAAACCCTCCACAGAGACAAACCGATATCTTTCTGAAAGACAAGATCTAAACCAGGCAAGAACTTGTCCATGTAGGCCAATTAGGGTTTCCTATCTCTCCAAAAGAATGTGGTGATTGATGTTGTCAAAGCGGCGCTAAGGTCTAGGAGCACGAGGACAGATGCAGGGCCTTGGTCTGATGTTTTTCAATGGTCATTTACCACCTGCATGAGTGCCGTCTCAGTACTTTGATGGGGTCTAACACCAGACTGCTGCATTTTGTATATATTATTTGTCTTCGGGAAGGCATTGAGTTGCTGCCTAATTGCTTTTTCTAAAATGTTTGAGAGGAATGGGAGATTCGCGAGATGCCGATTGTATTTATTTATTTTTCAGGAGAGGTTTTATTACTGCCATTTTTAGTACTTTTAGTACACATCCGAAGGATATGGAGACGTTTTATGTATGTTCAATATAGGAGGGCCAAGAACAGGAAGTAGCTCTTTCAGTAGTTCAGTATCAAAAACACATTTTTGGACAGTTTATTCTCAATTAGGTTGGAAAAGTAGGCTGATTGAGCAGCAGTGAGGGCTCTTCGATATTGCATGGTACTGTCTTTTGCCTGAAAATCTATAGCGTGTCTTTGGATAATCCTTAGTTGGGGTCTGAGCAGTTTATTTGTAGAGATTGCAAATATGATGGTACAATTTAGTCTAGGATTATGAAGAAAAACATTTAGATCCACAATATTTATTCTACGGGTCAAAACTAGATACAGGGTATGACTGTGGCTTTGCTTAGGTTCAGGGACGTGTTTGACAAAACCTGCCAAGTCAACAATGGCTCCGAAAGCGGAAAATGTTAATTATCTGCCATGACTACAAAGTATGATAGGAACTCAGTGAGGAATGCTGTATACGGCCCAGGAGGCCTGTAAACAGTAGCTATAAAAAGTGATTGAGTAGGCTGCATAGTATTCATGACTAGAAGCTCAAAATACAAAAACGTTAGCCTTTGCGGGGTGCGCGGGGGATCTGGTCACTAGTGTAACTAGGAGGAGAAGCCTCATTTAACACAGTAATTTCATCAGGCTTGAGCCATGTTTCAGTCAGGCCAAATCACGTCGAGGTAATTATTGGTTATTTAGTTTATTGACTATGATTGCCTTAGAAGTGAGAGATCTAACATTAAGTAGTCCTATTTTGAGATGTGAGATATTATCACAATCTCTTTCAATAATGACAGAAATAGAGTAGGTATTTATTTCAGTGATATTGCTAAGGCGAACACTACCATGTTTAGATTTGCCCGACCAAGATTGAGGCACAGATAGGGTCTCGATGGGAAATCTAGTGGACTACACTGTCTATGCTATTGGCAGACTCCACTAACCAGGCAGGCTGGCTAACATCCTACTGCCTGGCCTGCACCCTATGTCATTGTGGAGCTAGAGGAGTTAGAGCCCGGTCTATGTTCATAAGATGAGAGCACCCCTCCACCTAGGATGGAGTCTGTCACTCCTCAACAGGCCAGGCCTGTTTGTGGGGGAGTCCCAGAAAGAGGGCCAGTTACCTACAAATTCAAACTTTTGGGAGGGGTAGAAAACAGTTTTCAACCAGTGATTGAGTTGTGCGAGTCTGCTGTAAGTTGCTTGGGAACTTCTGACTATTTTCCCATCATCGTTGGTGCTGACGTGGATAACAATATCCCTATATTTACACTCAACAGTTCTAGCCTCAGCCAGCACCATCTTCAGATGAGCCTTTACGTTAGTAGCCCCCCTGGTAAACAATGGATCGCTGGGTGATTATTTTTAATCTAATATTGCAGGTAATGGAGTCGCCAATGACTAGGATTTTCAATTTGTCATAGCTAATGCTTAGTGGGGAAAACCGGTTGAACTTTTCTGTCGGCTGAATGAGCAACACCAGTTGAGCATGCCAAAAGCCTTTCTTTCCAGAAGCCATGAGAAAATTGTTTGGCTGCAGGGACTGTGCAGGGGTTTAACAATTACTACCTGTATTCACTGGTGACACAGACGCTGTATCATCCTTTCCGATACTTAAATTGCCTAACGATTGCGTCTGAAGCTGAGCTTGCAACCCGGCTATCCTCACCATAAGACCATAGTTCTCCTGTATATTAAGAGTTCATTATGTTACTTAGCTTTCTTTTTTTCAGGTGGAGGAGGAGGTCTTGCAGATCTATGTCCAGATACAGTGTCGGGGGTGAGAAAATGTAATACAAAAAGGTAGTGCATGGACAAAACTAAGACCCTGGTTGACTTGTTAAATACAATTTAAATAGTTAAGAGTAAAAAGCTAAAAAGTTTGGTAGGTAGCTAAGTAGCAACAAACTGTACAGCAGTACAGAGACGACGTGGAAGTGCGTTGCGTCACCAGTCATGTTACCGTTTATGTCACACAGATGGGCTTCCTTTCGCTCAACCACAATTGAAAGTTGGCTAGCTACACCAGCAATTATATAGTTAGATGAGATGATGCACTTGGTGGTGATGTCCTGGACCAAAAAGCAAGCTCCATGGAGTATCCAGGAAACTGCCCCTTGGTGATATAGCCAGAAATTGTTCCTTGTCGTTACCTCCATAACTAACTTTATGATATTCATCTCTCTTTTCATTCAGATGCCCGCAGCAATGAACGGCAACAGGACAGTGCAGTCGGCCAGCCCGGACGTGGGACCCATTCCTGGACAGATCACCCTGGGTGGAGGGCAGTCCTCTGGGGCCCAGACCGAGGCCATGAAGCAGGTCCTTGGCGTCATTGATAAGAAGGTCCGCAACATGGAGAAGAAAAAGGTGTTTCCTTTTATTTTTGTGGAATGAAACCTTCACAAATGTGTGGTGTGAAAGTGACTCCTGGGGGTGTTGGCGTAATAGTTAGTTTGCTTCTATTGATACCTCAAACTCAGGTGCCTCTTACTGCCATTGTGCCTTTGAACAACGCACCTAACCTACTTCAGGAGTGCTGCGACTAACCCTGTTGCTTTTATCACCCCTTGTGTTGGGGGAACTCGGAAGTTAAAAGGGCAGAACAGACCTCAAAAAAAGTACAATTTTAAGATATATTGTACTCTATTCAATTGATCAATAGTGTGTGCTAGTGTCTGCACAATAGTGTGTGCTAGTGTCTAATAGTCTGCACTGTTTTCAGTGCCAACGTCATTGTGCTGGTCAGGATAATGACAGATCTGTCTCCTCTCAGACTTAGAAGATCAATCAATGCAATTTTTCCAAACTTTGTATGGAGGAGGAAAGAGGAGAGGATACTTGGAGAGGGAGGAGATGGCTATAAAATGGACACACTGCTGTCTCAAGTCAACCAGAACTGCGGACACTGCATCTTGCTTTTGCTTTCACTGCTTAGTTGCACCATCAGCTCATCTTCCTCAAAATGAGAGAGAAAGCACATTAGGCAGATGGTCAATTAATAAAATGCCTTATTTGGATGAGTTTGTAGACCCATACAAACATACAATGCATTGGGAAAGTATACATACCCCTAACCTTTTTCCACATTTTGTTACGTTACAGCCTTATTCTAAAATGTATTTTTTCCCTCATCAATCTACACACAATAAAGACAAAGCGAAAAGTGTTTATTTTTATTTTTATGTGTGCAAATGTATGTATTTTTTTTTACATAAAAAAAAATCATAATTTACATAAGTATTCAGACCCTTTGCAAATTGGTCTTAGGGGCATCCTGTTTCCATTGATCATCCTTGAGATGGTTCTACGACTTGGTTGGAGTCCACCTGTGGTAAATTGAATTGACTGGACATGATTTGGAAAGGTGCACACACCTGTCACTTTGCTTTCCTTATATAGCTAGCAAGTGTTCACCATATAAGTGGGGCGGCAGCGTAGCCTAGTGGTTAGAGCGTTGGGACTAATAACCGAAAGGTTGCAAGATCAAGTCCCCGAGCTGACAAGGTACAAATATGTCATTCTGCCCCTGAACAATGCAGTTAACCCATCATTGAAAATAAGAATTTGTTCTTAACTGACTTGCCTCGTAAAAAAATGTATGGTGTTTACTCTTTACTCAAATTGTAACACTAGAGTTAGTGTTACAAAGCTAAAGCTTCTCTGAAGGAACTGCCCATCGGTCCTTGTCATTAGTTTCACTTTGCAGTAATCGCACAGCCATTTCTTGGTCACTAATATTCTAATAGTTTGCCTAATTTCAGTTTGTGTGACAAAACAAACAATTATAGTGTAGAGAATCATTGCAACCTAAACCGTGCCAATTAAAAATATAGCATTTTCAGCTGTTTGATGTGGTGTGCAAAACTGAAAGTAAAAGACTTTAAAAAAGGAAGTCTCCTTTTATGATGAACCCCCCCCCCCCCCCCCCCCTTAAAAGATTTAGATGCACTATTGTAAAGTGGCTGTTCCACTGGATGTCATAAGGTGAATGCACCAATTTGTAAGTCGCTCTGGATAAGAGCGTCTGCTAAATGACTTAAATGTAAATGTAAATGATCTAGATCTACTGCTTCTTAGACTTCCTTTCAATGAGATGGAGAGATTTCTATGTGAATTTGGTTGGGGTGCCCAAAAAGTGACACATTGCAGCTTTAGCTGTCAGGCACACTTGTGTATGTTGAGATGTATTGCCATTGCTCAGAGGTATCAACAACCATGTTGATATGTGGTCAGTGCTTGCAGTAATCCTCTGTCATTTTTGTTAGTGTAGAGTTCCTAAAAATGAGTAATTTTAGCCTAGGCACAAGGTTACCTCAGAATATCTGTTGCAGGTTTTTATGTATTTTGGACATAAACATACATTTTCAATGACAAAAATCTCACTGGTCAGGTGACGGCATCTGCTTCGCTCTGGATGAGAGATTTTACTGTAGAGAATCTGTTAATTGTTATTATGCTATCAACCTCTATTTGGATAATTTTCACCTCTGAATGCATGTAAATCCTGACCTCTGTCTCACAGGGCAAGCTGGATGATTATCAAGCCAAGAAAAATAAAGGGGAGCGTCTCAACCAGGACCAGCTGGTGGGTCAACAACGTACACTGTATATGAGTCCTATATAGTCTGATCTGACTACTTCCTTGAAGTAGTCACTGATCTGTCATTTTTGGTTTGTGGAAGCAAGCTTTCCATTACATTGCGCTCATCAGAAAAGTAATTTTTTTTGTCCATTAAAATAACATCAAATTGATCAGAAACACAGTGTAGACATTGTTCGTGTTGTAAATTACTATTATAGCTGGAAACGCCTGATTTTTACATTTTTTTTATATTTTTTTTATGGAATATTTACATAGGCGTACAGAAGCCCATTATCAGCAACCTAGAAGGCCAGCATCCCGGAGTCGCCTCTTCAATGTTGAGACTGGTGGTTTACGGTTACTATTTAATGAAGCTGCCAGTTGACGACTTGTGAGGTTTCTGTTTCTCAAACTAGACACTCTAATGTAACACTCTTGTCTTCTCACTCAGTTGTGCACTGGGGCCTCCCACTCCTCTTTCTATTTTGGTTAGGGCCAGTTTGCGCTGTTCTGTGAAGGGAGTACTACACAGCGCTGTACGAGATCTTCAGTTTTATTGGCAATTTCTAACATGGAATTGCCATTTCTCAGAACAAGAATAGACTTGAGTTTTAGAAGAAAGGTCTTTGTTTCTTGACATTTTGAGCCTGTAATCGAACCCACAAATGCTGATGCTCCAGATACTCAACTAGTCTAAAGAAGGCCAGTTTTATTGCTTCTTTAATCATGACAACAGTTTTCAGCTGTGCTAACGTAATTGCAAAAAGGGTTTTCTAATGATCAATTAGCCTTTTAAAATAATAAACTTGGATTAGCTAACACAACGTGCCATTGGAACACAGGAGGGATGGTTGCTGATAATGGGCCTCTGTACGCCTATGTAGATATCCCATAAAAAAATCTGTCGTTTCCAGCAACAATAGTCATTTACAACATTAACAATGTCTACTCTGTATGTCATGGGCAATAAATGTGCTTTTCTTTCAAAAACAAGGGAATTTCTAAGTGACCCCAAACTTTTGAACGGTAGTGTACTTCTTCAACGTGTATCTAATATAATCCCACAGCAGCCCCTCATACACTCCCTCCACCCCCCAAAAAAAGCTTTTGTGAACTAACACTTGTTTCCCCCTTACTAGCTCTGACTTTGCTGATAGCTACTATTGATGAAAAATGTACTTACTATGACTGATATGCGTTTGTCCCACCTAGATATCTTAAGATGAATGCACTGACTGTTAGTCGCTCTGGATAAGATTCTGCTAATGTAAACCAGTTTTCTCTTGCTCTGTTATCTCTGCAGGATGCCCTGACCAAGTATCAGGAAGTGACTAATAATCTGGAGTTTGCCAGAGAGCTACAGAAGAGCTTCCTCGCACTGGGGCAAGATGTAAGAGTATCTAATGCAATGTGTCCTTGTCTGTAGGAATGTGACTGATTTGGGTCCCCCTCTCTGGTGTCATCCCTGTTTGCATTAAAGTGGCCAACGCCCGGGTTGCGTTTCGTTCCGGGAGGATGCTCTCTCCTCCTTCATGGATGTGAAACAACTAGGTGTAAGCAGTATAGCTCCACCTAGTTTCTCCCATATTGCTTTCACGTAACTAGTCCTATCAAATCTGTGAATGTGGGTGAACAAAGGCGGATGGGAGGAAACGGCTTCCTGGTGACCTGGCATGAAACGCAACCGAGAGGTCCTGCATTGTTTGATTCCCTGGTCTCGTCTCTTCTGTCTCTGTAGATCCAGAAGGCAGTGAAGAAGGCAGTGCGGCGGGAGCAGCTCCAGAGAGAGGAGGCTGAGCAGAAGAGACTGAAGACTGTGCTGGAGCTCCAGTTCTTCCTGGACAGGCTGGGAGAGGACAGTGTAAGGCAGGAGTTGAGACAGGGGGCCGCCGGGGGAGGCACACCCTCACTCCTCACAGACTCAGAGTTCACCAACCTGGATGAGCTTTACAAACTAGTGAGGCCAGAACGAGACCAAAACACCAGGTTAGTAAAACGCATGCACACAAAATGTTCAGATTTTGAGCTAAAGGTATATACACTGCTCAAAAAAATAAAGGGAACACTTAAACAACACAATGTAACTCCAAGTCAATCACACTTCTGTGAAATCAAGCTGTCCACTTAGGAAGCAACACTCATTGACAATCAATTTCACATGCTGTTGTGCAAATGGAATAGACAACAGGTAGAAATTATAGGCAATTAGCAAGACATCCCCAATAAAGGAGAGGTTCTGCAGGTGGTGACCCCAGACCACTTTTCGCTTCCTGGCTGATTTTTTTTGGTCACTTTTGAATGCTGGCGGTGCTTTCACTCTAGTGGTAGCATGAGACGGAGTCTACAACCCACACAAGTGGCTCAGCGTCCTCGCTATTTACAGTGCGTTCCGAAAGTATTCAGACCCCTTGACTTTTTCACATTTTGTTATGTTACAGCCTCATTCTTATCCCCAACTACAACATTTTCCGTCGAGATAGAACTGCCAAAGGGGGCTGAGTTGCAATCTACTGCAGAGAGAGCCTGCAGAGTTCTGTCTTACTATCCAGGTCTGTGCCCAAACAGTTTGAGCTTCTACTTTTAAAAATCCACCTTTCCAGAAATAAGTATCTCACTGTTGCCGCTTGTTATAGACCACCCTCAGCCCCCAGTTGTGCCCTGGACACCATATTGATTGCCCCCCATCTATCTTCAGAGTTCGTACTTTTCGGTGACCTAAACTGGGATATGCTTAACACCTCGGCCATCCTACAATCTAAGCTAGATGCCCTCAATCTCACACAAATTATCAAGGACCCTACCAGGTACAACCTTAAATCCGTAAACATGGGACACCTCTGCTGTCTTCAACCAAGATCTCAGCGATCACTGCCTCATTGCCTGTGTGCGTTATGGGTCCGTGGTCAAACGACCACCCCTCATCACTGTCAAACACTCCCTAAAACACTTCTGTGAGCCAGCCTTTCTAATCGACCTAGCCTGGGTATCCTGGATGGATATTGACCTCATCCCGTCAGTAGAGGATGCCTGGTTGTTCTTTTAAAAGTGCTTTCCTCACCATCTTAAATAAGCATGCCCCGTTCAAGAAATCTTGAACTAAGAACAGATCTAGCCCCTGGTTCACTCGTGACTTCACTGCCCTTGACCAGCACAAAAACATCCTGTGACGTACTGCATTAGCATCGAACAGCCCCCGCGATATGCATCTTTTCAGGGAAGTCAGGAACCAATATACACAGGCAGGCAGTTAGGAAAGCTAATGCTAGCTTTTTCAAGCAGAAATTTGCATCCTGTAGCACCAATTACAAAAGGTTTTGGGACACTGTAAAGTCCATGGAGAATTAGAGCACCTCCTCCCAACTGCCCACTGCACTGAGGCTAGGAAACACTGTCACCGCCGATAAATCCAGGATAATCGAGAATTTCAATAAGCATTTTTCTACGTCCGGCCATGCTTTCCACCTGGCTACCCCTACCCCGGCCAACAGCTCTGCACCCTCCGCAGCAACACGCCCAAGCCTCACTCCTGCTTCTCCTTCACCCAAATCCAGACAGCCGATGTTCTGAAAGAGCTGCAAAATCTGGACCCCTACAAATCAGCTGGGCTAGACAATCCGGACTCTCCCTTTCTAAAAATATCCTCCCCATTTGTTGTAACCCCTATTACTAGCCTGTTCAACCTCTCTTTCGTATCGTCTGAGATCCCTAAAGATTGGAAAGCTTCCGCGATCATCCCCCTCTTCAAAGGGGGAGACACTCTAGACCCACACTGTTAAACCTATATCCATCCTGCCCTGCCTTTCTAAAGTCTTCGAAAGACAAGTTAACAAACAGATCACTGACCATTTTCGAATCCCACCGTACCTTCTCCACTATGCAATCTGATTTCCGAGCTGGTCATGGGTGCACCTCGGCCACACTCAAGGATCTAAACGATTTCATAACCGCCATCGATTAAAGACTGTACTGTGCAGCCGTCTTCATTGACCTGGCCAAGGCATTCAACTCTGTCAATCACCACATTCTGATCAGCAGACTCAATGGTTTCTCAAATGAATGCCTCGCCTGGTTCACCAACTACTTCTCAGACGAAGTTCAGGGTGTTAAGTTGGAGGGCCTGTTGTCCGGACCTCTGGCAGCCTCTATGGGGGTGCCACAGGGTTCAATTCTTGGGCCGACTCTCTTCTCTGTATACATCAATGATGTCGCTCTTGCTGCTGGTGATTCTCTGATCCACCTCTACGCAGACGACACCATTCTGTATACATTTGGCCCATCTTTGGACACTGTTAACAAACCTCCAAACGAGCTTCAATGCCATACAACACTCATTCCGTGGCCTCCAACTGCTCTTAAATGCTAGTAAAACTAAATGCAGGCTCTTCAACCGATCGCTGTATTCGTTGCCAAACCCACTGGCTCCAGGTCATCTCTAAGTCTTTGCTTGGTAAAAGCCCCACCGTATCTCAGCTTACTGGTCACCATAGCAGCACCCACCCGTAGCATGCGCTTCAGCAGGTATATTTCACTGGTCATCCCCAAAACCAACAAAGCTCCTTTGGCCTTATCTTATGTTGTCAGAGCAGCTTACTGATCACTGCACCTGTAAATAGCCTATACAACTACCTCATCCCCATATTGTTCTTTTTTTGCTCTTTTGCACCCCAGTATCTCTACTTGCACATCATCAACTGCATATCTATAACTCCTGTGTTAATGCTAAATTGTAATTGTTTCACACTATGGCCTATTTATTGCCTTATCTCCCTAGTCTTACTGCATTTTCACATGCATTTCATTTGCTTTATCTTGGTCAGGTCGCAGTTGTAGATGAGAACTTGTTTTCAGCTGGCCTACCTGGTTAAATAAAGGTGAAATAATTTCTAAAATGGGTGATTGTAATTTTTTTCAATCTACACACAATATCCGATTATGACAAAGCAAAAACTGTTAGCAAATGTACATGTATTCAGAGCCTTTACTCAGTACTTTGTTGAAGCACCTTTGGCAGCAATTACAGCCTGGAGTCTTCTTGGGTATGACGCTACAAGCTTGGCACACCTGTATTTGGGGAGTTTCTCCCATTCTTCTCTGCAGATTCTCTTAAGCTCAGTCAGGTTGGATGGGGAGTGTCGATGCACAGCTAATTTCAGGTCTCTCCAGAGATGTTCGATCAGGTTCAAGTACGGGCTCTGGCTGGGCCACTCAGTGACATGACTTTTCCCAAAGCCACTCCACTCCGTGGCTGTGTGCTTAGTGCTGTTGTCCTGCCTCAGTCTGAGGTCCTGAGTGCTCTGGAGCAGGTTTTCATCAATGATCTCTCTGTACTTTGATCTGTTCATCTTTCCCTCGATCCTGACTAGTCTCCCAGTCCCTGCCAATGATAAACATCCCCACAGCATGACGCTGCCACAACCATGCTTCACTGTAGGGATGGTGCCAGGTTTCCTCTAGACTTGACGCTTGGTGTTCAGGCCAAAGAGTTCAATCTTGGTTTCATCAGACCAGAGAATCTTGTTTCTCATGGCCTGAACTCCCAAGTGGGCTGTCATGTGCCTTTTACTGATGAGTGGATTCCGTCTGGCCGCTCTACTATAATGGTTTGATTGTTTGAGTGCTGCAGAGATGGTTGTCCTTCTGGAAGATTCTCCCATCTCCACAGAGGAACTCTAGAGCTCTTTCAGAGTGACCATTAGGTTATTTTGCTTTGGCATAGGCTATTGTTTGTTAGGCCTACTCATCTTGTTGGCTGATGAAAAGTAAATGTGGACAGTTCTTCCAGCATCTTCAATATGCACCTCGGAATTCGAAAAGGATGCGCGCAGTTGCGTCCCCGATGTGTCTTCACTTGTAGCCTGTGAGAAGGACCCTTATTCTTATTGGCTAATAAGAATTGAGATATCTTAGAGAGCCATGTGAGTGAGAGGTGCTTCAGGGAGCACAGCCGGGAGAATGGAATTATAATTATTATACTCAACACAATGGCACACTGGCTGCAAAAATATTACGTAAATAACTCTAAATTAAGCATATACTGTAGGAGGACCTGTTTCTTTTTTTAACTGCTCAACACAGAATGTGCGCACTCAAATCAATTGGAGAAAATATCCTTTCAATTTTATTCAGCTATATTCACTTGTATTCTTCATACTATAAAATAATGCCATGGAATTCTAAGCAAATCTTGTCTGCTAAATGAACTAGTGTTGTCCACAGACATATGGCATAGCCAGATCAGGAGTATGCTATTCTGTTCTTCTGAAATAGACTACGTGTTTCTTTTGACCTGTCTAGAATAAATTATGGATTTATTGTGAAGCTGTAGGCTACATTACATGGATTTATTAGACTTGTAGATGTTCCAAAGGTTGTCATCAGTGGCTTGTAGGCTATGTTTGGAAACAAGGAGATGCTAAATGAGTTTGTTAATTAACGGTAATTTACAGTGAGACCGGTAGTTATTCGCGTGACAATCACCAGCCTCAAAATTTCATGACCGCCACGGCCATACTTGAACATGACACCATTTGTCAAATACATGCATAAACATGATGTTCAACTGGGATGTTTAGAAGTGGGGGTTTCACTGTTTCGCATTGACTTGATGGACAAGAGAGCTTGAAATGGGAGTTCTAACTCGAGCGTGACGAATACTTCTGGGTCTAAATATTGCACTCAATAAAACTGCAGGAGCATGCAACAGTGTACAGGTATCTTTCTTTCCCAAGTTACAACTGTACCTCTCCTGTTGCAGGTTGTCTGACCAGTACGAAGAGGCTTCTCAACACTTCATGGATCTGTTGGAGGGGAAGGACAAGGCTGTAGCAGGAACAACATGTAAGTTTAACCAACTACAACTAGGTTAATTCACTACTCGGTGGTCTGAAACGTTCTGAACATTCAAGAAACTGATAGAAATGGAACGAATAGAGCTGACACTGTTCCCAATCTCTAGTCTGACAGACAATTATACAGTACAGTGGTCAAAAATTTGGACACACCTACTCATTCTAGGGTTTTTCTTTATTTTTACTATTATTCTACATTGTAGAATAATAGTGAAGACATCACAACTATGAAATAACACATATGGAATCATGTAGTAACCAAAAAAGTGTTAAACAAATCTAAATATATTTTAGGTTCTTCAAAGTAGCCCCCCTTTGCCTTGATGACAGCTTTGCACACTCTTGGTATTCTCTCAACCAGCTTCAAAAGGTAATCACCTGGAATGCATTTAAATTAACAGGTGTACCTTATTAAAAGTTCATTTGAGCCAATCAGTTGTGTTGTGACAAGGTAGGGACGGTATTCAGAAGATAGCCCTATTTGGTAAAAGACCAAGTCCATATTATGGCAGGAACAGCTCAAATAAGCAAAGAGAAATGACAGTCCATCATTACTTTAAGACATGAAGGTCAGTTAATCTGGAAAATGTCAAGAACTTTGAAAGTTTCTTCAAGTGCAGTCGCAACTGGCTCTCATGAAGACCGCTACAGGAAAGGAAGATCCAGAGTTACCTCTGCTGCAGGGGATAAATTCATTAGAGTTAACGGCACCTCAGATTGCCTCCCACATAAATGCTTCACAGAGATCAAGTAACGGGCACATCTCAACATCAACTGTTCAGAGGAGACTGTGTGAATCAGGCCTTCATGGTCGAATTGCATTAAAGAAACCACTACTAAAGGACACCAATAAGAAGAGACTTGCTTGGGCCAAGAAACCTGAGCAATGGACATTAGACCGGTGGAAATCTGTCCTTTGGTCTGAGTCCAAATGTGACATTTTTGGTTCCAACCGCCGTGTCTTTGTGAGACAGTAGGTGAACGAATGATTTTTGCATGTGGCTCCCACCGTGATGCATGGAGGAGGTGTGATGGTATGGGGGTGCTTTGCTGGTGGCACTGTCAGTGATCTATATAGAATTCAAGGCACACTTAACCAGCATGGCTACCACAGCATTCTGCAGTGATACACCATCCCATCTGGTTTGCGCTTAGTCCCACTATCATTTGTTTTTCAACAGGACAATGACCCAACACATCTTCAGGCTGTGTAAGGGCCATTTGACCAAGAAGCAGAGTGATGGAGTGCTGCATCAGTTTACCTAGCCTCCCCAATCACCTGACCTCAACCCAATTGAGATGTTGGACCGCAGATTGAAGGAAAAGCAGCCAACAAGTGCTCAGCATATGTGGGAACTCCTTCAAGACTGTTGGAAAAGTATTCCAGGTGAAGCTGGTTGAGAATGCCAAGAGTGTAAATCAAGGCAAAGGGTGGCTACTTTCAAGAATATAAAATATATTTTGATGTAACACTTGTTTGGTTACTACATGATTCCATATGTTATTTCATAGTTTTGATGTCTTCACTATTCTACACTGTAAAAAATAGTAAAAACTCAGCTGCTTCTCTCAGCATCCCCTACCAGCCCTCTCACCTGCTTCTCTCAGCAACCCCCTACCAGCCCTCACTCACCTGCTTCTCTCAGCATCCCCCTACCAGTATCTGAAAAAATGTGTTGTTGGCATGTTGAACTTTCCCTGTAATTGTTGAAATGAAGCTAACTGACCATCTATGTATAGATTACCAATTGTTGCGAGCCCCTTCTCCCTCCACTGTGAAAACACCATATCATCCAATGCAGGGTGGAAAGCATGTTTCAGGCAAATCGGGCTGTCAATGTATACAGTGCGTATGTTAAGAAAATACCTAATCTGTTTCCAGATCCTAAGCATATGACAAATGACTGGGTTAGAGTCATAAGTGGCTTTTTTCACATATGATGGGCTATTAACAAGTGCAGGGAGTGAGGAACGTTGACAGGAGGCCTGCTCAGGAGTGAGAATTACAGTGGGGCAAAAAAGTATTTAGTCAGCCACCAATTGTGCAAGTTCTCCCACTTAAAAAGATGAAAGGCCTGTAATTTTCATCATAGGTACACTTCAACTATGACAGACAAAATTAGAAAAAAAAATCCAGAAATCACATTGTAGGATTTTTTTAAATGAATTGATTTGCAAATTACGGTGGAAAATAAGTATTTGGTCACCTACAAACAAGCAAGATTTCTGGCTCTCACAGACCTGTAACTTCTTCTTTAAGAGGCTCCTCTGTCCTCCACTCGTTACCTGTATTAATGGCACCTGTTTGAACTTGTTATCAGTATTAAAGACACCTGTCCACAACCTCAAGCAGTCACACTCCAAACTCCACTATGGCCAAGACCAAAGAGCTGTCAAAGGACACCAGAAACAAAATTATAGACCTGCACCAGGCTGGGAAGACTGAATCTGCAATAGGTAAGTAGCTTGATTTGAAGAAATCAACTGTGGGAGCAATTATTAGGAAATGGGAGACATACAAGACCACTGATAATCTCCCTCGATATTGGGCTCCACGCAAGATCTCACTCTGTGGGGTCAAAATGATCACAAGAACGCTGAGCAAAAATCCCAGAACCACACGGGGGGACCTAGTGAATGACCTGCAGAGAGCTGGGACCAAGATAACAAAGCCTACCATCAGTAACACACTACGCCGCCAGGGACTCAAATCCTGCAGTGCCAGACGTGTTCCCCTGCTTAAGCCAGTACATGTCCAGGCCCGTCTGAAGTTTGCTGGAGAGCATTTAGATGATCCAGAAGAAGACTGGGAGAATGTCATATGGTCAGATGAAACCAAAATATAACTTTTTGGTAAAAACTCAACTCGTCGTGTTTGGAGGACAAAGAATGCTGAGTTGCATCCAAAGAACACCATACCTACTGTGAAGCATGGGTGTGGAAACATCATGCTTTGGGGCTGTTTTTCTGCAAAAGGACCAGGACGACTGATCCGTGTAAAGGAAAGAATGAATGTGGCCATGTATCGTGAGATTTTGAGTGAAAACCTCCTTCCATCAGCAAAGGCATTGAAGATGAAGCGTGGCTGGGTCTTTCAGCATGACAATGATCCCAAACACACCGCCCGGGCAACGAAGGAGTGGCTTCGTAAGAAGCATTTCTCAACCCCATAGAAAATCTTTGGAGGGAGTTGAAAGTCTGTGTTGCCCAGCAACAGCCCCAAAACATCACCAAAATACCAGTAACAGTGTTTGAAAACCTTGTGAAGACTTACAGAAAACGTTTGACCTCTGTCATTGCCAGCAAAGGGTATATAACAAAGTATTGAGAAACTTTTGTTATTGACCAAATATGTATTTTCCACCATAATTTGCAAATAAATTCATTAAAAATCCTACAATGTGATTTTCTGGATTTTTTTTCTCGTTTTTTTCTGTCATAGTTGAAGTGTACCTATGATGAACATTACAGGCCCCTCATATTTTTAAGTGGGAGAACTTTCACAATTGGTGGCTGACTAAATACTTTTTTGCCCCACTGTGTATATACAAAGAGCACAGGCCAGCCTGAGTATAGGCTTTGCAAGTTGGTTGTCACACAGGAGTGCCACAGAGGAAAAACAGCTTAGTGACGTGCATGTTTTTGCAGCTTTACAGCAAAGAAAACAACATTGTCTCTACCTCCAAATGGTAAAAAAACATACACTGCGATTTCACACGCATTTGATAGATTTCACAAAACATGTTGCAGTCTGTTTTAAACTAATCCCGGCCCGCAAATAATTGGTTTGATAACAAACAACGTTGTTCAGTCATGTTACCTAGAAGGCTAACAACTTGGTAACTTGACTGTAGGTCTAGGCAAGTTTGATTGGCCCAGGAAGAAAGGAAAAGGTTCTGCTACTCATGCGATGTTCTTTGAAGGTAGGATTCATATAGGGGTAAATATATAGAAATAATCTTTCTCTTTCTATGGCTCCGTACATTCTGTTTGGTGCCTAACGTTTTTAAAGTTCGGAGCAGTGTGTGTAAGTTTGGGAAAGAGAGGGAGAAAGAGTGCGTCTGTTACCTGAAGAGTAGGTTTCATGCAGTTTTTCCACTTACTGCCACAATGACATGCAGATCATTAAACATTCAGTGCCTTCGGAAGGAATTCAGACCCCTTGACTTTTCTCACATTTTGTTAAGTTACAGCCTTATTCTAAAATGGTTTAAATAGAAACAATTTCTCAGCAATCTACACACGATACCCCATAAGAACAAAGCAAATTTACAAAAATAGATATCAGAAATTCCTTATTTACGTAAGTATTCAGACCCTTTGCTTTGAGACTTGAAGTTGAGCTCAGGTGCATCCTGTTACCATTGATCATCCTTTTTTCTTTTTTTATAATATGTTTTATTTTCCAATAAAAAAATTAAATAAAAAATGACAGCAATACTAACAATGACATTCATTGTACTGTTGAATGGGATGGCCAATTTAGAGGACAAAATAACTTAACTCACACATACACAAAATAAAACACAATCCTATTAGGTGGTACATGTATATGAAGACAGCATATAGTCATTACAAGCAGTGTAGTTAAGCCAAAAATAAGTATTGAGTGGAGTACAGCACAGAGTAGCAGCAGATCGTCAACCCAGTTATGAAGCGGGACTAGACCATTTATCCAGTATCGGCTGGCAAATTTTGTAAAACATTCTATTGGAAGTATTGTATCGAATCTTTTCCATATGTACTACATTCCCTAAATCCCGTAACCACATTTCAAAGATAGGTACAGTCTCCAATTTCCAAAATTGCAATATGAGCCTTTTGGCTAATAGAGTACAAAGAGAGACAGCTTTCCCTTCGTGGTTATTCCCATCAACTGTACCAAACAGCGATCAATGGGTCTGGGGCTAGAACTCTATCAAAGGCTCTAGATAAGTAATCAAAAATGAGAGCCCAGTAAACATGTAACTTAGGACATGTCCAGAATAAGTGGGTCAACGTCCCCTCGTCCTGCTTGCACCTCTCACACAGTGGTGAGGTATCCGGGAATATTTTACGCAGTTTTACTTTTGAGTAATGCAACCTGTGTATCACCTTAAACTGTACAAGGTTGTGTCTGGCATTCACTGAACTGTGGTTTATATTCCTGAGAGCTTCTACCCAGTTCTCATTTGACATTTCTGAACCAAGTTTTTGTTCCCAAGCCCTTTTAATGGTGTCTGTGGATACCTCTGTGGGCCTGTAGGACATCATACAGTCTAGAGACCAACCCTTTTTTAAATGTATTTTTTTTAACCTTTATTTAACTAGGCAAGTCAGTTAAGAACAAATTCTTATTTTCAATGACGGCCTAGGAACAGTGGGTTAACTGCCTGTTCAGGGGCAGAACGACAGATTTGTACCTTGTCAGCTCGGGGATTTGAATGGGGTTTGATAAGGATCAAGCTATCTAATGTAGGAAATTCCTGATTTGGAGGTATCTGAAAAAATGTGTTGGCATGTTGAACTTTTCCTGTAATTGTTGAAATGAAGCTAACTGACCATCTATGTATGGATTACCAATTGTTGTGAGCCCCTTCTCCCTCCAATGTGAAAACACCATATCATCCAATGCAGGGTGGAAAGCATGATTCAGGCAAATCTGGCTGTCAATGTATACAGTGGGTATGTTAAGAAAGTACCTAATCTGTTTCCAGATCTTAAGCGTATGACAAATGACTGGGTTAGAGTCATAAGTGGGTTTTTTTCACATATGATGGGCTATTAACCAGTGCAGGGAGTGAGGAACGTTGACAGGAGGCCTGCTCAATCAAAAGCCATGCAGGCATATCCTTCTGTCTCATCAAAGGTAAACTTTCCCTCCAGAAAGACAAAATGTTCAGATTAGCAGCCCAATAATACAGTTTAAAGTGAGGGAGGCCAAAGCCCCCCTCTATCTTGTACTTGCATAAATGCTTCTTTGAAATTCTGGCTGTCTTGTTATCCCATAAAAATGGAGTTACTATTGAATCCAGTTTCTTAAAATAGCTTTGTGGTATGAAATTGGGTAGACATTGGAAGAGGTAAAGAAACCTGGGTAGGACAAACATTTTAATAGCGTTTATACGACCAACCAAGGAGGTAGGCAGAGTTTTCCAAAAATCTATACTTTGTTTAAGCTGATATTTTCATGTCCCAATTCCCTTTCAATAGCTGATCAAGGTCTCTTGTCACTACAATGCCAAGGCTTGTGAACTTGTCTATCACTGTTCTAAACGGGGTAGATTGCAGAAATTGCATATCCACAGGCTGTGATATTGGCATCAACTCACTTTTTTTGCCAGTTTATCTTGTAGCCAGAGAAGGAGCCACATGTGTTTATCAAGTTAAGTAAGGATGGAGTAGAAGTTTTAGGCTTGGACAAAAACAAAAGAACATCGTCTGCATATAGGGAAATGTTGTGCTGTGTGTCCTTTATTTTAACAGAAGCTATATCGGCACATGCCCGAATGCGAGTAGCAAGGGGTTCCATATGGCTATAGCGAAGAGAGCAGGCAAAATAGGGCACCCCTGTCGGCACCCCTTGAACAAGCGGAATGACTGCGACATTTCTTGATTGGTTACCACGCCATTGGGTGTGCATAAATAATTCTTATCCAATTAATAAATTCCTTTCCAAACCCGAAGTGCTCCAGAACCGACATCATATACTTCCACTCATTCTGATCAAACGCCTTCTCTGCACCAAGAGCTATTACCACTGCCTCAACCTTATGATCGTGATACATTATGTTGAAAAGGCGTCTCAAATTGTAGTATGTACGTCGGCCCGGGATAAAACCTGTCTGGTCAGGGTGTATGATGTCGGAAATATATGTTTTCAATCGGTTTGCCAATATCTTTGTCAACACCTTGTTTTCTATGGGGAGTAACGACAAGGGGCGATAAGACGACATCTCCATGTAATCTCTATCTTTTTTCAAGATCAGTGCTATTGTAGCCTCATACAGTGTTTGCAGGAGTTTGGCATTTTCTTTGGATTGTTTAAACATTCGCAACATAAGGGGAGATAGACTGGCGCAGCACTTCTTATAAAACTCTATTACATATCCATCGGGCCCAGGGGCCTTGCTGTTTGGAAATTGTGCTATCGCTGTGTTAATTTCCTCTAAAGTTATCCCTGCATCGAGTGCAGCAGCTGCCCCCGTCTAGTTTAGGAAGTTCACATTCAGCGAGAAAGCGGTCCATAGTTTGGATCAGTAGCATCGCATTTTGATTGGTATAGCTCTGAGTAAAACTGTGCAGAGCATTTATTAATATCCTCTGGATCTGTTACTATTTTACCCTTCTTGTCTTTTATTTTGTGAATAGCTCTAGATGCCTGTACATGCCTTAGCTGTCTTGCTAATAATTTTTGTGGTTTGTCACCCAGTTCAAAATAACTTTGTTGCGTTCTAGCAAGTAAAGAGCCCACCCATTTCGAAAGTATGGTATTGTATTCATATTTTAACTTTGATCTTCTCAAGGACTGTATACGAGGAATTCGTCCTAATAATGTTCTCCTGTTCCCCACAACATCTCACCTATTATATAAGTCCCAATTTCTGATCTTCTAATCGAAAAGACATAGGCCGGAAATTCAAACACATTCCTGGCCTGTATTTGGTCATTTAGCCAGCTGACACAGCCGTTCTGTATCCTCAGCCAGGGAGCTTGCTTGTCAAGAACAGATCGGCCTCTTTTGGGTTGTCAAACGTACGTGTTGATCCTTCGACTGTCACCTTAAACCGGGCTGCATTTGTTGCGTACCTCATCATTTCCGTTGGTTCCTCACCTCCAAGGTAAGATCTGGGTAGGAAGACACCCTGGCTCCGTTGAAGTTAAGGGGGAACTTTTAACTAGCCAGCTTGAGGATGAGATCCCTGGTCTGGGGATAGTGCAGCCGTACAATGAATGGGCTTGGTGGCGCGCCCTTGGCCGGCTTCGTTGCCTGAGATCTGTGTGCGCGGTCGATCAGGATGGGCGTTTTGAAGTGTTCACTCCCCAGCAATGCCTGTATCAGCTCCGAGACAAATTCAGTGGGTTTCCCTTTCTCAGTGTCCTCCTGGATCCCACATATTCGGATGTTCTGGCGTCTTGAATGCGACTCGAGCATTTCCAGTCGGGCTTTCAGGGTTTTGTTGTCATTTTTGAAAGTTGCGCACTGTTTCTCTATGTCCTGTAGCCTGGCCTCGTGATCGACTGTCGTCTGATCAACCTCATGCACCCTTCCCTTAGTTGCCTTCACGGCCAAAGTCCCAATACTCTTTGAGATATCAGCCAACCTTGTGTCCACCTTCTTGCTTAGTGAGTTTATGGCAGCCAGTATGTCACTTTGAGTAGGCTCTGTGGGGAACTCTTGGAAGCTAGCCTCTTCAGCTAACTCCTCGTGGGTTGGCGATGTTGAAATTGGTTCGTTGTCTCTCATTCAAATTATGTTGTTTAGAGCCCCCTTTTTTGGTGCCTTTTCCCTTTGTCATATTTGTTTGAAGTTACAGGTCGTGAGAGGTTAAGATAAATACTCATTTGTTTCAAAATCGAGCGGAGTTCTAGCAAAGCATGTCTACACCATAGCACGCTCTCTAGCGCCCCCTCATTGATCATCCTTGAGATGTTTCTACAAATTGATTGGAGTCCACCTGTGGTAAATTCAATTGATTGGACATGATTTAGAAAGGCACATACCTGTCTAAATAAGGTCCCACAGTTGACAGTGCATGTCAGAGCAAAAACCAATCCATGCGGTAGAAGGAATTTTCCGTAGAGCTCCAAGACAGGATTGTGTCGAAGCACAGATCTGGGGAAGGATACCAAAACATTTCCACAGCATTGAAGGTCCCCAAGAACACAGGTTCTTCCTAGAGCTGGCCGACCGGCCAAACTGAGCGATCGGGAGAGAAGGGCCTTGGTCAGGGAGGTGACCAAGAACCCGATGGTCACTCTGACAGAGCTCTAGAGTTCCTCTGTGGTTATGGTTGTCCTTCTGGAAGGTTATCCCATCTCTGCAGCACTCTAACCAATCAGGTCTTTATGGTGGAGTGGCCAGACTGAAGCCACTCCTCTGTAAAAGGCACATGACAGCACGCTCTGGATTTTAGTAGAAGGCACCTAAACACTCTCAGACCATGCGAAAGAAGATTCTCTGTTCTGATGAAACCAAGATTGAACTCTTTGACCTGAATGCCAAGTCACGTCTGGAGGTGTGTCGTGGTGGCAGCATCATGCTGTGGGGATGTTCTTCAGCGGCAGGGACTGTGAGACTAGTCAGGATCGATGCAAAGATGAACGGCGCAAAGCACAGAGAGATCCTTGATGAAAACCTGCTCCAGAGAGCTCAGGACCTCAGTCGAAGGTTCACCTAAACAAGATATTTTGTCACGAAAAGATGATCGACTATGCATATAATTGACAGCTTTGGAAAGAAAACACTCTGACGTTTCCAAAACTGCAAAGATATTGTCTGTGAGTGCCACAGAACTAATGCTACAGGCGAAACCAAGATGACATTTCATACAGGAAGTGAGCCAGATTTTGAATGCGCTGTGTTCCAATGTCTCCTTATATGGCTGTGAATGCGCAAGGAATGAGCCTACACTTTCTGTAGTTTCCCCAAGGTGTCTGCAGCATTGTGACGTATTTGTAGGCATATCATTGGAAAATTGACCATAAGAGACTACATTTACCAGGTGTCCGCTCGGTGTCCTCCGTCGAAACTATTGCGTAATCTCCAGGTGCGTGCATTTTTCCATTTTGTTTAGAGGAGAAACCAAACTGCCACGAGTGATTTATCATCGAATAGATATGTGAAAAACACCTTGAGGATTGATTCTAAACGTTTGCCATGTTTCTGTCGATATTATGAATAATAACACTTAATAATAAACCGAATTTCCGTTTTTTTTTTCTTATCCAAACGTGATGAACAAAACGGAGCGATTTCTCCTTCACAAATAATATTTTTGGAAAAACTGAACATTTGCTATCTAACTGAGAGTCTCCTCATTGAAAACATCCGAAGTTCTTCAAAGGTAAATTATTTTATTTGAATGCTTTTCTTGTTTTTGTGAAAATGTTGCCTGCTGAATGCCAGGCTTAATGCTATGCTAGCTATCAATACTCTTACACAAATGTTTGTGTAGCTTTGGTTGAAAAGCATTTTTGGAAAATCTGAGATGACAGTGTTGTTAACAAAAGGCTAAGCTTGTGAGCTAATATATTTATTTCATTTCATTTGCGATTTTCATGAATAGTTAACGTTGCGTTATGGTAATGAGCTTGAGGCTATAATTACGCTCCCGGATACGGGATTTCTCGTCGCAACAGGTTAAAGAAAAGCACTTTTTTTCATTAAAATAACATCAAATTGATCAGAAATACAGTGTAGACATTTAATATTGTAAATGACTATTGTCGCTGGAAACGGTTGATTTTTTTAATGGAATATCTACATAGGCTTACACAATTGTATTTTGTAGATGGCAATTTGAATGCACATATATACCGTGAAGAGATCCTCTGGCCCATTGTCATACCGTTCATCTGCCGCCATCATTTAATGCTTCAGCATGATAATGCACAGCCCCATGTCACAAGGATCTGTACACAATTCCTGGAAGCTGAAAATGTTCCATTTCTTCCATGGACTGCATACTCACCAGACATGTCACGCATTGGCCATGTTTGGGATCCTCTGGATCGACGTGTACGACAGTTTCCACCAATATCCATCTATATTCAATTCTGCTTATCACGCTATACCACAAAAAACAAAGTTCAAATTCTGAGACTGAGGCCATTGAGTGATTTTGAAGTGACACGTTGCTGCCAAAATCTGTAGCCCATCTCCGCTGCGCTTTATAGCAAGAGCTGCTGGCAAAACGCACCGAAAGTGCTGTTTGAATGAATGTTTATGCGCCTGCTTCTGCATACCACTGCTCAGTCAGATACTTGTATGCTCAGTCAGATTATATGCAACGCAGGACACGCTAGATAATATCTAGTAATATCATCAACCATGTGTAGTTAACTAGTGATTATGATTGATTGTTTTTTATAAGATATGTTTAATGCTAGCTAGCAACTTACTTTGGCTTACTGCATTCGCGTAACAGGCAGTCTCCTTGTGGAGTGCAACGAGAGAGAGGCAGGTCGTTATTGCATTGGACTAGTTAACTGTAAGGTTGCAAGATTGGATCCCCCGAGCTGACAAGGTGAAAATCTGTCGTTCTGCCCCTGAACAAGGCAGTTAACCCACCGTTCCTAGGCCGTCATTGAAAATAAGAATGTGTTCTTAACCGACTTGCCTAGTTAAATAAAGGTATAAAAAAATCGGCAAATCGGTGCCCAAACATACCGATTGTTAATTAATCGGCCATTCCGATTAATCGGTCGACCTCTAGTCTCAGCATTATGGGTCTAGACAAGCCAGTCGCCTCTCTCCAGTCACCAGCACCACCACCTCTTGGAGAACTGGGTCATGTTCAATAGAGCACTTCAATGGGGGGGGGGTTCAGTGCTCAGACCGCAAGACTGGAGAATGCGATGAGACATACTTTGGCCAGATGTGTCCACCATATTTTATTGTAGATTGATGCATCATAATACCGTGGTGTTTTTTGTGATATGGTGATGCTGATGGTTCTCAACCCTTCCCCTCCCCAGACAAAGCTCTGAAGGACAGCCTGGACCGGGCGCTGCTAAGCGGGTACTTTGACAAAGCCCAGTCCCACCAGAATGGAGTGTGTGAGGAGGATGAGGAGCAGCAGTTGGAAGCAGTAGTGGAGTTTGCAGAGGAGCAGACCGTCGACCAAGGTCAACATTTTTGACATTGATGTTAATTTGCTCTTTTGAGTTATAAATGGACAAAGTTATACATATTTTGATAGCTCAACTGGTCACGTTCCTTTGCCATCCTTAGAAATGTGAGATTTTTTTTGAAAATGGCGAACCAATGTAGTTGTTAGCAAAAGTACACGTAAGTTTGGGAATTTGTAAGCAAGTTGTAGGCAATATTAAATGTTAACTGTTCGCTCCTTAAGTTACGTTACTTGCTGTATTGTTTAGTTTTCCAATTATGACAATAAAGATGTTGTTTAATTAAACATCTTTCGTCCTGCATTCTGAAAATTATTTTTCTCTTCAGAGGGTGAAATAGTTGAAGAGTACATAGAGCCCATTAAGGTGGAGGCTACAGAGGTGAGAGGACATACTATCCTGGGTCGTGTTCATTAAGGCATTGTTTTACTACATTTCGCAATGGAAATGAAAATAAGTGCTTCCAATTGGACAAATTCAGATAGTGTATACATGTGTTACATACCTGTTTTGGCCAGTTTTCTTTGATTTCCTACCGACTGAACACTACCCTGTTCATTCAGTTATTATCATGTCTCGGCTGCTTTGTGACGGTGGCCATCTTGTTTATGTTTTCAGTTCGTAAACAGACAGTTCATTCCAGACACCATGTACAGCAGCAGTGACAAGGAGCAAGGAGACAAGTGGACGACAGAAATAGAGGTATGATGCTCAGTGTTTTACACATTCCACAAATCATGGTAGGGCTGTCCCAGACAAAAAACAATATTGGTCTACAGAGTCATCTCTGTCATTCAACCAGTCAAAATGTTTAAATGTTTATTTTTTCATAGACACATCCTATGTGTTTTAATCAAATCAAGTATTTGCACTAGGCTTATCTGATGCTTTAAGTGTAATGTTAGATATAATTAAGACATGCAAATGACTAGAGTCGAAACGCAGTTGATTTAATTGGGCCGGGCTCAGACTTGCTGCGCGGTGTGTAAATATAAAAATTTACTGTGAGTGACTGTGGGACGAGCACCTGTTGTCTCTCTCTCCTCTCTGCTGCAGTGACCACCACAGAACAGTGTTTATCGTGCTGTCTGTGTTGCTGCAGCGTAATTAGCCATTTCTGACTGAAAAGTTACCGAAATCCCTCATTTGTTTAGGAAAAACATTCCCTATTCCCTCGGCCCTTGCTCTCTTTACGTGACATGCATGCGTCACATGCATGTGACCAATATGGCCTGACCTATAGCCTATCATACTCGCATCAATAAATTGGTTATAACAAACTCTGAACACCGTAACACACAGCAAAATAGATGCAGAGGACGTGACAAATCAACTGGAAACGGGCGAATGTTTACTGGTTGCTCAGGAGGTAAAGGGGAAGTCAGATGTGTGGAATAAATGTGACTAGTTGTGGAAAATACTGCCGATCAAGAAAAAGAAGGTAAGGAGCAAGCGCTGCATGCATATTATGTGTGCCCAACAGGTGCTGTTAAATTATATTGTTCCAAACGGTCAGAAAGATTACAATGTTAACACCAGAGAGTGTTTTTATAAAGTTTTGTAAAGACTTTATTACAGAAAATACGAAAGTTGCATTCATTCCTGAATGCAATTTTACAAAATGGAACTGTTTATTTATTGTTTACGCTTATTTATTAAATGAACGCTTTATTTTAACTTTAAATGATCGATTGCATTTCAAATCGTGAACAACTCATACGCTGTGAAAGGTTTTATGATTAACTATTGAAATATAGGCCTAACTAAGTTAACTAAGTTTTCTGGCTAACGTTAGCATTCAGCTAACCACGGTTTGTGGTAATCAGCTATCCTTTAGCTCGAAAATCTATCGGCAGTTTTGTACACCGCAACTCAGACCAGAACATACCAGACCTATTTTTCTCTCCATATCCCCGGATTTCAATTGCAAGCTCTGGACATTTACACCAGGATCTCACAGCTAGCTAGCTGCTATCCGTGTGACTTGGCTTACGTCGATTCTGGAGCAAACATCAATTATTCCGGAGCTAGCCAGCTTAAGAGTTCCATCAGCCACTCCTGGGCTACAATCTCCTATCCGGACCCGTTTTACTGCCGATGCGGAGCCCCACTGGGCCTTCACGACTGGACTAGCGACGTTATCTGCCCGAGGGAGTTATCCAGCTGGCCCCTCCGTAGTGATGTTACCTGAACGCCCATCTGCGGCCCGCTAATCATTAGCTGTCTTATAGGCTGCTATCTGAATAGGTATATCGGACAATTTTTCTTGGTTCACTAACTTTAGCTATTTTGCCAATTGGATTGATCCTCCCTACCACACGGAACCCCACTAATCTACCGACGGAAACACGCGAGGTGGCTAAACAGACCTCATCCTATGCTAGATTGATACCCATGGCCCGGCTAGCTGTCTGAATCGCCGTGACCCCAACCAACCTCACTACTCACTGGACCCTTTTGATCACTCGACTAAGCATGCCTCTCCTTAATGTCAATATGCCTTGTCCATTGCTGTTCTGGTTAGTGTTTATTGGCTTATTTCACTGTAGAGCCTCTAGCCCTGCTCACTATACCTTATCCAACCTTACAGTTCCACCACCCACACGTGATGACATCACCTGGTTTCAATGATGTTTATAGAGACGATATCTTTCTCTCATCATCACTCAATACCTAGGTTTACCTCCACTGTATTCAGATCCTACCATAACTTTGTACATTATACCTTGAAGCTATTTTATCGGCCCCAGAAACCTCCTTTTACTCTCTGTTCCAGACGTTCTAGACGACCAATTCTCATAGCTTTTAGCCGTGCCCTTATCCTACTGTTCCTCTGGTGATGTAGAGGTGAATCCAGGCCCTGCAGTGCCTAGCTCCACTCCTATTTCCCAGGCGCTCTCTTTTGATGACTTCTGTAACCGTAACAGCAGCATACCACCCTGCATTCCACTGCTGGCTTGCTTCTGAAGCTAAGCAGGGTTGGTCCTGGTCAGTTCCTGGATGGGAGACCAGATGCTGCTGGAAGTGGTGTTGGAGGGCCAGTAGGAGGCACTCTTTCTGGTCTAAAAAATATCCCAATGCCCCAGGGCAGGGATTGGGGACACTGCCCTGTGTAGGGTGCCGTCTTTCGGATGGGACTTTAAACGGGTGTCATGACTCTCTGGTCATTTAAGATCCCATGGCACTTATCGTAAGAGTAGGGGTGTTAATCCCGGTGTCCTGGCTAAATTCCCAATCTGGCCCTCAAACCATCACGGTCACCTAATGATCCCCAGTTTACAATTGGCTCATTAATCCCCCTCCTCTCCCCTGTAACTATTCCCCAGGTCGTTGCTGCAAATGAGAACGTGTTCTCAGTCAACTTACCTGGTAAAATAACAGATAAATAAAATTGCTTTGGTTTCATGCATGTTAACATTAGAAGCCTCCTCCCTAAGTTTCACTCTGCCAACCCGGATGTTCTAGCCTTGTCTGAATCCTGGCTTAGGCAGACCACCAAAAATTCTGAAATCTTCATCCCTAACTACAACATTTTCAGACAAGATAGAACGGCCAAAGGGGCGGTGTTGCAATCTACTGCAAAGATAGCCTGCAGAGGTCTGTCCTACAATCCAGGTCTGTACCCAAACAATTTGAACTTCTACTTTAAAAAATCCACCTCTCTAAAAACAAGTCTCTCACCGTTGCCGCCTGCTATAGACCACCCTCTGCCCCCAGCTGTGCTCTGGACACCATATGTAAACTGATTACCCCCCATCTATCTTCAGAGCTTGTGCTGCTAGGCGACTTAAACTGGAACATGCTTAACACCCCAGCCATCCTACAATCTAAGCTTGATGCCCTCAATCTCACACAAATTATCAATGAACCTACCAGGTACCACCCCAAAGCCGTAAACACGGGCACCCTCATAGATATCATCCTAACCAACTTGCCCTCTAAATACACCTCTGCTGTTTTCAACCAAGATCTCAGCGATCACTGCCTCATTGCCTGCATCCGAAATGGGTCAGCGGTCAAATGACCTCCACTCATCACTGTCAATCAATACCTAGGTTTACCTCCACTGTATTCACATCCTACCATACCTTTGGCTGTACATTATACCTTGAAGCTATTTTATCGCCCCAGAGCCTACATTCACTGTAGGCTCTACAGTGAAACACTTCCGCGAGCAGGCCTTTCTAATCGACCTGGCCGATGTATCCTGGAAGGATATTGATCTCATCCCGTCAGTATAGGATGCCTGATATTTCTTTTTAATGCCTTCCTCACCACCTTAAATAAGCATGCCCCATTCAAGAAATGTAGAACCAGGAACAGATATAGCCGTTGGTTCTCTCCAGACCTGACTGCCCTTAACCAACACAAAAACGTCCTATGGCGTTCTGCATTAGCATCGAACAGCCCCCGTGATATGCAACTTTTCAGGGAAGCTAGAAACCAATATACTCAAGGCAGTTAGAAAAGCCAAGGCTAGCTTTTTCAAGCAGATATTTCCTTCCTGCAACACAAACTCAAAAAAGTTCTGGGACACTGTAAAGTCCATGGAGAATAAGATCACCTCCTCCCAGCTGCCCACTGCACTGAAGATAGGAAACACTGTCACCACTGATAAATCCACTATAATTGAGAATTTTAATAAGCATTTTTCTACAGCTGGCCATGCTTTCCACCTGGCTACCCCTACCCCGGCACTGCACCCCCCACAGCAACTCGCCCAAGCCTTCCCCATTTCTTCTTCTTCCAAATCCAGTCAGCTGATGTTCTGAAAAGAGCTGCGAAATCTGGAACCCTACAAATCAGCCGGACTAGACAATCTGGACCCTTTCTTTCTAAAATGATCTGCCAAAATTGTTGCCACCCCTATTACTAGCCTGTTCAACCTCATTTGTGTCGTCTAAGATTCCCAAAGATTGGAAAGCAGCTGTGGTCATCCCCCTCTTCAAAGGGGGGACACTCTTGACCCAAACTGCTACAGACCTATATCTATCTTACCTTTCTAAAGTCTTCGAAAGCTAAGTCAACAAACAGATTACCGACCATTTCGAATCCCACCGTACCTTCTCCGCTATGCAATCTGGTTTCAGAGCTGGTCATGGGTGCACCTCAGCCACGCTCAAGGTCCGAAACGATATTTTATACGCCATCGATAAGAAACAATACTGTGCAGCTGTATTCATTGACCTGGCCAAGGCTTACAAGACTGTCAATCACCACATCCTCATCGGCAGACTCGACAGCCTTGGTTTCTAAAATAATTGCCTCGCCTGGTTCATCAACTACTTCTCTGATAGAGTTCAGTGTGTCAAATCGGAGGATCTGTTGTCCGGGCCTCTGGCAGTCTCTATGGGGGTGCCACAGGGTTCTTGAACCAACTCTCTTCTCTGTATACATCAATGATGTCGCACTTGCTGCTGGTGAGTCTCTGATCAACCTCTATGCAGACGACACCATTCTGTATACTGTAAACTCTCCTTCCAGACTCACATCAAACATCTCCAATCCAAAGTTAAATCTAGAATTGGCTTCCTATTTCGCAACAGCCTCCTTCACTCATGCTGCCAAACATACCCTTGTAAAACTGACCATCCTACCAATCCTCGACTTCGGCAATGTCATTTACAAAATAGCCTCCAATACCCTACTCAATAAATTGGATGCAGTCTATCACAGTGCCATCCGTTTTGTCACCAAAGCCCCATATACCACCCACCACTGCGACCTGTATGCTCTCGTTGGCTGTCCCTCGCTTCATACTCGTCGCCAAACCCACTGGCTCCATGTCATCTACAAGACCCTGCTAGGTAAGGTCCTCCCTTATCTCAGCTCGCTGGTCACTATAGCAGCACCCACCTGTAGCACGCGCTCCAGCAGGTATATCTCTCTGGTCACCCCCAAAACCAATTATTCCTTTGGCCGCCTCTCCTTCCAGTTCTCTGCTGCCAATGACTGGAACGAACTACACAAATCTCTGAAACTGGAAACACTTATCTCCCTCACTAGCTTTAAGCTCACAGATTACTGCACCTGTACATAGCCCATCTATAATTTAGCCCCAACTACTACCTCTTTCCCTACTGTATTTATTTATTTATTTATATTGCTCCTTTGCACCCCATTATTTCTATCTCTACTTTGCACATTCTTCCACTGCAAATCTACCATTCCAGTGTTTTACTTGCTATATTGTATTTACTTCACCACTGTGGCCTTTTTTGCCTTTACCTCCCTTATCTCACCTCATTTGCTCACATTGTTTAGACTTATTTTTCTACTATATTATTGACTGTATGTTTGTTTTACTCCATGTGTAACTCTGTGTTGTTGTACGTGTCAAACTGCTTTTCTTTATCTTGGCCAGGTCGCAATTGTAAATGAGAACTTGTTCTCAACTTGCCTACCTGGTTAAATAAAGGTGAAATAAAAAAAATAATGCCATTACTTATTATTATACTGACCATCATCATAATAACAATTAGGAGATCAAGAAAAACTTTGGTTATTATTATGAATATTATTTTTCTGACAATTTGAAACATTGTAAACAACACCATATAAATTATCAATAATACCAGAGGCTGTTAAAAACATTTTTAAAAAGTGTTAAGCCTTTTTTACAGATTAAAAACAGACAAAATGGTGAATTTGTTTATCGGACATGCGTGATGTTTGGTGCTCATAGAGGCAGTAGACTATTAAACAATACGCTCACATGCAACAGAAGCAGGATCTATTTTAATTCTGTAGTTATACAGTACCAGTCAAAAGTTTTGACACACCTACTCACTTAAGGATTTGTCTTCATTTTTCTACATTGTGGAATAATAGTGAAGATATCTAAACTATGAAAGAACACATGGAAACATATTGTAAACAAATCAAAATATATTTTATATTGGAGATTCTTCAAAGTAGCCACCCTTTGCCTTGACAGCTTTGCACACTCTTGGCATTCTCTCAACCAGCTTCATGAGGTAGTCACCTGGAATGCATTTCAATTAACAGGTGTGCCTTGTTAAAAGTTCATTTGTGGAATTTCTTTCCTTAATGCATTTGAGCCAATCAGTTGTGTTGTGACATGGTAGGGGTGGTATACAGAAGATAGCTCTATTTGGAAAAAGACCAAGTCCATATTATGGCAAGAACAGCTCAAATAAGCAAAGAGAAACGACAGTCCATTACTTTGACTTACCTTCATGTCTGAATCTGGAAAATGTCAAGAACATTTCTTCAAGTGCAGTTGCAAAAATGATCAAGCGCAATGATAAAACTGGCTCTCATGAGGACCGCCACAGGAAAGGAAGACCCAGAGTTGCCTCTGCTGCAGAGGATAAGTACATTAGTTAACTGCACCTCAGATTACAGCTCAAATAAATGCTTCACAGAGTTCAAGTAACAGATACATCTCAACATCAACTGTTCAGAGACAAACATTTTTTGTTCCTTTTTTTTTGCATTAGCTATCAACATTCAGTAAAAAATAAAACGGTGTCATCTAATTTAAATCTTGTGAAACGTCCTGTAACTAACGGGTTTTTACCGTTCCTGTAAGTCCTCCGGCATGTGATCAAAGCAGCAGGATATGTATATAAAATTCAATTTTGTATTCATGTATTGATTTAGTCATACCCAATGCCTTTTATCAAGATATGTTACGTTTAATTATTAAGACGTCACCTACATTTTAAAAAGTCTCATTTGGACTATATCTTAAATGACCATTTTATGTCATCGTCTAGTCGAGATTATGGGACTGGATACGGAAGGGTACTTTCATAGGGTATACAGCCTCTGGCCTTGCCTCTTGTTCTTCCCCCTCAGGTGGAGTGTGTCATCCAGCAACCGCCTGTACAGTCAGCCCTTCCCCCCAATGACTTGGAGACCCACTCCCTGAATGTGGCCACAGTCACACCCCCGGTGGTCAGGAAGCAGGCAGTCCAGGACCTCTTGTCACAGATGCAGGGGCCTTACAACTTCATGCAGGTGGGGATTCGAACCACCACCCTCTTCAAGACTCTTAGCCCATTGAGCTAAAGTCTAGCAATTAGCTGTGGTTGCTGTGACTGTGGTTGAGGCTTGTACAATGAGGCGGTTTGGACCTGAATATTAGGCATTTGGTCCAAGCTAATGCCTGGGCTTTAGCTCAGCAGGTGAACACGATCTAGTGGCTTTTAGGCAACCATAGCTTTGGACCTCAGTCAGTCACATATTCAGCATAGTGCCATAATAACATTTTTTGCTTCCCTCAGGACCAATGCATTTTGTGTAGTTGTGTAGTTTTGTGGAGTCAGAAGATCAAGGAATCAAAGATGTGAGGAATAAAGGAAAGAGTTTTGTTGTTCAGCCATATTTTCTGCTTCCTCCCTCAGGACTCTATGCTGGAGTTTGATGGTCAGCTCATTGACCCAGCCATCGTGTCAGCCCAGCCCATGAAGCCTGCAGCTCAGAACATAGACCTTCCTCAGTTGGGCTGTCCCCCAGTCCATCTAAAATCACGCCTCTCACCACACAACACTGTCCCGGTACAGCCTGAGCCCATGCAGGTGAGTATGGGTGTTGATGATGGCAGGGGCTTCCTTTAATAACATAACATGTTCAAATAATTTGAAAATGCAATTTAAAAAATATATATATATATATCTTACCCCTTTTTTCCTCCCCAATTTTGTGGTATCCAATTTGTAGTAGTTACAGTCTTGTCTTATCGCTGCAACTAATAATAATAATATATGCCATTTAGCAGACGCTTTTATCCAAAGCGACTTACAGTCATGTGTGCATACATTCTACGTATGGGTGGTCCCGGGAATCGAACCCACTACCCTGGCGTTACAAGCGCCATGCTCTACCAACTGAGCTACAGAAGGTCTAGGCAACTCCCGTACGGACTCGGGAGAGGCGAAGGTCGAGTGCCATGCGTCCTCCGAAACACAACCCAACCTAGCTGCACTGCTTCTTGACACAATGCACATCCAACCCGGGAGCCAGCCGCACCAATGTGTCGGAGGAAACACCATACACCTGGAGACCTGGTCTGCGTGCACTGCGCCCGGCCCGACACAACACAGGAGTCGCTAGTGCACGATGAGACAAGGATATCCCTGCCGGCCAAACCCTCCCCAACCCTAACCCAGAATCTAAGGTGGCACAGCCAGCACTGCGATGCAGTGCCTTAGACCACTGCGCCACCCGGGTGGCCCTAAAATGCACCCTTAACCTCTCTGGGATATGTGGGATGGTAGCATCCAGTGATAATGCAGAGCGCCAAATTCAAATGAATACTATTCAAAAAAATAACTTTGATGAAATCACACATTCAATATACCAAATTAAAGCTACACTTGTTGTGAATCCAGCCAATGTGTCAGATTTCAAAAATGCTTTACGGTGAAAGCAAACGATGCTATTATCTGAGGATAGCACCCCAGTCAACAAAGAGAAAAGCATATTTCAACCCTGCAGGCGCGACACAAAATGCAGAAATAAAAATATAATTCATGCCTTACCTTTGATGAGCTTATTCTGTTGGCACTCCAATATGTCCCATAAACATCACAAATGGTCCTTTTGTTCAATTTTTCGGTCGATATATATCAATTTATTGTCCATTTATTTGGCGCGTTTGATCCAGAAAAACACTGGTTCTAACTTGAGCAACGTGACTACAAAATATCTCAAAAGTTATCTGTAAACATTGTCCAAACATTTCAAACTACTTTTGTAATACAACTTTAGGTATTTTTAAACGTAAATAATCAATCAAATTGAAGACGGGATATACTGTGTTCAATGCCGGAGGAAAACAAAGTGGAGTGTGCTTTCAGGTCACGCGCCTCTAACAAAGAGTACACTTCCCTCGAGCCTCATTCTGAACAATGTTCTTCATTTCTCAAAGGAAAAACCTCAACCAATTTCTAAAGACCGTTGACATCCAGTGGAAGCGATAGGAACTGCAGGAAAGTCAAATAGAAATCTGGATTCCAAATGAAAACCCATTAAAAAGTGAGTGACCTCAAAAATAAAAAAATCTGAACGGTTTGTCCTCGGGTTTCGCCTGCCAAATAAGTTCTGTTATACTCACAGACATGATTCAAACAGTTTTATTAATTTCTACTAATAATGTGCATATCTTAGCTTCTGGGTCTGAGAAGCAGGCCATTTACTTTGGACACGCTTTTCATCCAGATGTGAAAATACTGTTTCTGTCCCAAAGAAGTTAAGTAATCACTGATATGACTTGTCTGGATTGGTCAAAGGTATTTTAGATGAGTGACAATTCCAGTGAGGCTGGAAGATGCATTTGATCTGCTCCTTCATCCCCAGGTTCCCTTGGTGTCCCCCACGCCTGAGTCGTACACCACCCCGTGCCCCACGTACCAGTCATCACACACGCCAGAAACACGCCCACATGCGGATTCCATCGACACCATCCAGGTAAAAAAAATTATTAAAGGATAATGCATGCCACTTAGCAAACACTTTTATCCATTATCCAGCAACTTGCAGTTGACTTTTAAGTTGCGGGTTACATTTCCACAGTGATTATGTACACATACAAAAAATAAATGATGGACTCACTGTGGGAATTGAACCCAACAAATTTTACGTTACTAGCGCCACACTCTTACCAACCTGAGTACAGGATCACTGTATCTGATGGTACTGTTCTTCCCAGGAGTCCATGTCCCTGTCATCAGAGCAGCAGCAGGTCTTCCAGTCTGTCAACGTCTCCAAACCCCCACACATCTCCGGCATCAATGTCAATGCAGCACCATTCCAGTCCATGCAGACAGTAAGGCCTTAGTCAAAACGCAAACAGTCTCTCTGGTTGGCAGGAAGGTACGGGCACGCCGGCAGTCAGAAACGGTCACGCACGCAGGCAGGCACGGTCACGCATGCCAGCAGGCAGGCACGGTCACGCACGAGCGCCGGCAGGCAGGCACGGTCAATCATGCAGGCACGGTCACGCACGAGCGCCGGCAGGCAGGCACGGTCAATCATGCAGGCACGGTCACGCACGAGCGCCGGCAGGCAGGCACGGTCAATCATGCAGGCACGGTCACACACGCAGGCACGGTCACACACGCAGGCACGGTCACACACGCAGGCACGGTCACACACACACGCAGGCACGGTCACACACACACGCAGGCACGGTCACACACACACGCAGGCACGGTCACACACACACGCAGGCACGGTCACACACACATGCAGGCACGGTCACGCACGCACGGTCACGCAGGCAGGCAGGCACGGTCACGCAGGCAGGCACAGACAGAGACAGGCGCGCGCGGATACGGAGACAGGCGCGCGCAGACACGGAGACAGGCGCGCACGGATACGGAGACAGGCGCGCGCACGGATACGGAGACAGGCGCGCGCGGACAAGGAGACAGGCGCGCGCGGACAAGGAGACAGGCGCGCGCGGACAAGGAGACAGGCGCGCGCGGACAAGGAGACAGGCGCGCGCGGACAAGGAGACAGGCGCGCGCGGACAAGGAGACAGGCGCGCGCGGACAAGGAGACAGGCGCGCGCGGACAAGGAGACAGGCGCGCGCGGACAAGGAGACAGGCGCGCTCGGACAAGGAGACAGGCAGGCGCAGGCGCGCGGACAGGCGCTCGCGCGGACAAGGGGACAGGCGCGCACGGGGACAGGCGCGCGCGCGGACAAGGAGGCAGGCGTGCGGACAAGGAGGCAGGCGCGCGCGCAGACACAGAGATAGTTTTGGGCTGAAACACAAATCTCAGATTGTAGCTTTATCTCTTGATAAACCTGTGAGTGACAATTGTTCCTAGCGTTGTTAAACTAGGCTGAACACTCGGCACACCATTGTTTTAACCAGGCTACCTTGCTCCCCCCCTCAGGTGTTCAACCTCAATGCCCCTGTCCCGCCGGCCAATGAGGCGGAAGCCTTGACCCAGGCCAGCCAATACCAGAACAGCTACAGCCAGCAGGGGTTCAGCAGCCAATCACAGCAGCTCCCTGTGGAGCAGACAGAGATGCAGACTGACCAGCTGCAGTCTGGTGAGCTAGCAGGGCTGGAGCAGGTTTTTTTCCCTTGTCATACTACAGAGCAAAACCAAGTCGAGCCGTATCACACTGGCCTGGTTATGCGTTTACCATCGTGCTACTGGAGCTGTCCTGAAAAAGGCAATGGTTGAACAGCGCTAGATGGTGTGGAAAGGATACTTCACTAACTTTATTATGACTGTCTCAAGGCCATTTTACTCAATCTATGTTTCCCTGTCTGTAGTGGTTGGTGCCTTCCACTCCCAAGACCCATCCCTGCCCAGCCAGGCCCAGCCCAGCCAGGCCCAGCCCAGCCAGGCCCAGCCCAGCCAGGCCCTGCCCAGCCAGGCTCTGCCCAGCCAGGCCCTGCCCAGCCAGGCCCTGCCCAGCCAGGCCCTGCCCAGCCAGGCTCTGCCCAGCCAGGCTCTGCCCAGCCAGGCCCTGCCCAGCCAGGCCCTGCCCCAGGGTCAGCAGGGTCCAGGGTTCATCCCCGCGGCTGGTCGCCAGGCCCAGTCCTTCTACAACAGCAGAGGCATGACCCGCGGAGGCCCCCGTAACGCCCGCGGCATGGTCAACGGATACAGAGGGCCCTCCAACGGATTCAGAGGTACGGTAGCCTGACCTGTCCTTTACTGTCACAAACTAAATTGTGCAGGGCCACACATCAGCCTCAAGATACACTAGAGCTTTCTCTTGTCTGTAGAGTAGTTACTTAAATAGACGGATTGAGCTGAGTGTTGTGTATGGGAGAGAAAAACCTACATCTGTTGGATTTGATCTCAACTTGTTTGACATTTGATATCACATGCTTGTTGCACATGTTGGTGTCATCATGGTCTTGATGCTGTTTAATAAGCGAAAGCAACAATCTATGCTTTTTACTGAATGACTGCGTCTAACTGGAGTGTTATAATCCATTCCAGGTGGATATGACGGTTACCGACCTCCCTTCGCCAACACTCCAAACTCTGGATATCAACAGGCTCAGTTCAATACCCCTCGGGATTACTCCAATGGTGGCAACTACCAGCGGGGGGTAAATAACCTTTGACCTTATGTTGAGCTAACATGTTCAGGACCGGTTTCCCGGACACAGATTTAAGCCGCGGAATTAAAAGTACTTTCAATTGGGGGAGTTTGTCCGTTGAGCATTTATTTTTCGGTTTCAAGAGTAGGCTTAATTTAGGTCTGGGATGTTGACCCGCCCTTACTATAGGGGATCTTGGATTGTCTCATATCTGTTTGGCATCTATAGGAGTTGTTGTGTTACATGTTAGTAATATTATGTGGGCCTAAGTTTGCCTTATAGGGGGCATCACTGGATCGACTCCTTTTATTTGTTAGAAATCTATGTAGGAGTATTCTATGAGAACAGTTAGTAGTAATGCTTTGTCTTTTTCCCTGCTTCAGGATGGTTATAATCAGAACTACAAGCGTGGAGCAGGCCAGGTATCCAGAGGGATGTCTCGAGGAGGCAATGCCCAGGCCATGAGGTCCTGATCGGGCCTGTGTTTGACTGTCCCAATTCACCCCTTCCCCTTGGCCCTAACATTTCAATGTTTGCAGAAACGTCTGGTACGTATAACGGTGTAGTGGTGGACTTGTTTACTTGGTTATATTTTTCCTGGGTGGGGCACGTTGAAGGGTCAGGGCCAAGGTGGGGGGTGGGGTGAGGAACGACTGGAACAGATTTTGACTGACAACTTTCCACACCACACTAAACATTCGAGATATCCAGAATGCATTTTGCCCCATCACTTTTATTTGTCCTTTTTGTTTCTCATCAGTGGTATTTTTCCTGGCTTTTGGATCAAAGTAATGCCTGCTTTGATATTGAACAAATATTAATGTTTTAAAATGAGACTGAATACACAAGCCAATCTGTAAATCCTTAGTGTTACAATGGTTTTAAGCAAGCCTGTAAACTTGAAAGATTTCATAGATTTTTTTTTAAATAAAATAAAACATGCCACTGCTGGTCCGAGCCCCCGGGAGTATTTCTTTCTCTTGCCCAGTCCCCCTTTTTTGTTTTGTTCACATATCATCTTTGTTCTAAAAAGCATTTTTGTTATGTTTTTAAAAGAAGCTCCCAATTCCTCAGTTTGTAAATTGATGTTGCTTCAAGAGTTTCAATAAAGATGTTGCATTTACCCATGATTTGTGGTGATTGTGTCCAGTGTCCTTTATTGTTGGGTGGTGAAAGTGTTGCCAGGGCTAGACAAGATGGTTTTGACTTATGATGGAAAGAGTTGTGTATTGCATTCTCTGTAGAAAACTACACAATCTGAGAGCTGGGTAGGGATCACGGATGAATCAAGACTACATTTCCTATCTACGCTTCTTATTAGCTCAGAGGCTAAATTAAACCGCTTTTACTATGGTGGGTTACTTGTTGAGGAAGACCTTGAAGTGGTGATTTTATTAAGTGTCGTCAAAGATTATAGATATACTGACATTGTCAGGGCAGAAAGACATGTACCATGGGAGTCTTTGTACACAAAGCGGCGGTACTGTCTAGCTCCCACCTATTCTTTCTTTGGATTGTTGAGTACACCTCATTATTGCAATCCTCTTATGAATATTCAATGAGGGTTGTTGACATCAACCGCCTCTTCAAAGGAGACAGATGCTATGCTACTAGCCTCATGCCATGAAGTTGCATAGACATTTTTTTTTCTCAAAGTTGCCAGGATGTCACATAACAAATTTTATTTGATCAAATAAACATCACGTAGCAAATAAGCTATTAATTTGTTTGTGGACCAAATTCGATAAGGTCATTAACCTCCATCAGAAAATGATTTGCTTGGTGGGAGAAACAACAAAACGCCACCTGCTGGAGGGAGACAGATCTTCTGCCGAATTGAGCCTCTTTATTTTCCTCTGGTGTAGTGTAGAGATGAGGCAGTCTGGTTATAACCTATATTTTAAACTGGGTGGTTTGAGCCCCGAATGCTGATGGTATATGAGGTATGTCAGACCGTATGCCATGGGTACGACAAAATATTTATTTTCACTGCTCTAATTGCATTGGCAACCAGTTTATAATAGCAGTAAGACACCTTGGGGGTTTGTGATATATGGCCAATATACAGTGCCTTGCGAAAGTATTCGGCCCCCTTGAACTTTGCGACCTTTTGCCACATTTCAGGCTTCAAACAAAACGATATAAAACTGTATTTTTTTTGTGAAGAATCAACAACAAGTGGGACACAATCATGAAGTGGAACGACATGTATTGGATATTTCAAACTTTTTTTACAAATCAAAAACTGAGAAATTGGGCGTGCAAAATTATTCAGCCCCCTTAAGTTAATACTTTGTAGCGCCACCTTTTGCTGCGATTACAGCTGTAAGTCGCTTGGGGTATGTCTCTATCAGTTTTGCACATCGAGAGACTGAACTTTTTGTATTACGGCTATCACGACTCAGGTTTGTAGGCCTCCTTGCTCAAACACGCTTTTTCAGTTCTGCCCACACATTTTCTATTGGAATGAGGTCAGGCCTTTCTGATGGCCACTCCAATACCTCGAGATGGCTGTGCATATTCATGTCATGAAGCTAGTAGCATAGCATCTCTCCATTGAAAACCATTGGTTGACGTCAACAACCCTCATTGAAAATTCAAAGTAGATTGCAAAAATTTCCAGAATTCTATTCCCAAAATTAGACATCCATAGTGAATAACAAAAATAACATCTTCCTGAATCATTAAAGAGTGAATACGATTGCATTAGAATTGTAATTTTTAAAAAAGTATATATTTTTTGTATGTATTTTGTATTTTCTTGTTTATACTTAAAAAAAAAAAATTATTTAACGAGGCAAGTCATTTAAGAACAAATTCTTATTTACAATGACGGCCTACTGTTAGACATGTTTGATGTAGGGATGTAAGTTGATAATTGTATATAATTAAACAATTGATTGCAATAATGAAATGCATCCACCAAGTGGGAAAGGCGGCCTTTGTACTATCATTAACATATTTTGAAATATCAGTCATATTTTTATATATTTCAAAATATGTTGAATATATATATAATGTTCACGTGTTTCTTCACCTCATTGCTTGTGAGAATGTTTTGTTTATTTCAGGTTTGTTAACATTTGTTAACCTTCAGGCATTTGGTTAGACAGCGCATGTACTTTTGTCGCATAGTTCTGACGTCATGGCAGGGTCCTTCAGAACCGCCGTCCCCACGTGAGTTTATCAGCATGATTGCAGCATGTAAACTAAACTAACTGCTTCCAGAGTTTTGTCCTGTTTTCATCTACATTTATTAGTTTAATCAGGATTAAACACCAGTGGGTTTACTAACTACGTCAGGTAAGAACGATATCTTAAACCAGAGAGTTGTATACCTGCTAGCTAGATAAATCATATCATAAATCATCTGTAGGATTTAAGGGATGTGATCAGCTAATTGATGAACTACTGTTGTGCCGCTGCCAATCCCCTTGCATAACACCCATACTGGAGCAGCCTTACTCCTTTTCGCCCTCAGGGACCAACCACCATGGCAACATTTCGGAAAAAGATAGATAACAGGATCCGTGTCCAGATAGATAATGGCGTTTCCGAGCAACACCGCACCATGTTCGTGGTGGTCGGGGACCATGGCAGAGACCAGGTAAAAATGTCTACTTTAACATGTACATGGTTAAGACATTGATATCAGCCCAGAAGTGTTTGTCATCTGTAATCCATGTTCAATTTAACTTCATCCAGGTTGTCATCCTGCACCACATGCTGTCCAAAGCCGCAGTCAGAGCCAGACCATCTGTCCTCTGGTGCTATAAGAAAGAGCTGGGCTTCAGCAGGTAAATACTACACTACACGATTCCTTCAGTTATGTTTACTTGTCTTTTTAAGGCTTATTAGCCCGGTCCCAGATCTGATCATGCTGTATTTAGGCTATAAGACACAAGGCAATGCTGTGTCATTAATTAGTGATGTTACTTCCTGAGATCCTCAAAAGGTTCTACAGCTGCAACAGCTACAGTGCGTACATCATTGGGGTTAAGCTGCCTGCCATCCAGGACCTCTAAACCAGGCGGTGTCAGAGGAAGGCCCTAAATATTGTCAAAGACCCCAGCCACCCAAGTCATAGACTGTCCTCTCTACTACCGCATGGCAAGCGGTACTGGAGTGCCAAGTCTAGGATAAAAAAAGCATCTCAATAGTTTTTACCCCCAAGCCATAAGACTCTTGAACAGGTAAACAAATAGCTACCCGGACTATTTGCTTTGTGTGCCCCCCAAACCCGTCTTTTACGCTGCTGCTACTCTGTTTGTGATATATCCGTAGTCACTTTAACTATACATTCATGTACATACTACCTCAATCATCCTGACTAACCGGTGTCTGTATGTAGCCTCACTGTTTTTTTACTGTTTTATTTCTTACCTTTTGTTCACCTAATGTTTTTTTGCACAGTTGATTAGAGCCTGTAAGTAAGCATTTCACTGTAAGGTCTACCTACACCTGTTGTATTTGGCTCACGTGACAAATTAACTTTGATTTGATCATGTTGTGGGGGTGCTTTGCTGCAGGAGGGACTGGTGCACTTCACAAAATAGATGGCATCATGACAAAGGAAAATGATGTGGATATATTGAAGCAACATCTCAAGACATCAGTCAGGAAGTTAAATCTTGATCGCAAATGGGTCTTTCAAATGGACAATGACCCCAAGCATACTTCCAAATTTGTGGCAAAATGGCTTAACTTCTTTTAGGATAGGGGGCAGCATTTGGAATTTGATGTAAAGCATGCCCAAAGTAAACTACCTGCTACTCAGGCCCAGAAGCTAGGATATGCATATAATTGGTAGATTTGGATAGAAAACACTCAAGTTCCCAACTGTTAAGATGATGTCTGTGAGTATAACAGAACTGATATGGCAGGCAAAAACCTGAGGAAAATCCATCCAGGAAGTGCCATTATTTTTTGAAATGGCTGTTTTTCCATTGAAAGCCTAAGCCTAACAGATTCTGTTCCCGATTGCTTCCACTAGTTGTGAACAGTCTTTAGACATTGTTTTGGGCTTTTATTTTGAAAATGAGGGAGAATGACAACTTTGAGTCAGTGGATAGTGGGATGTCCCCAGAGCTGGTTACTGCGTGCGACTGAGAGCGCGCCTTTCATGTTCTTCTTTTATATTGACGACGCTATTGTCCGGTTAAAATATTATCGATTATTTAGGCTAAAAACAAGCTGAGGATTGATTGTCAACATCGTTTGACATGTTTCTACAAAATTTATAGATACTATTTGGAATTTTCGCCTGCCTGTTTTCACCACATTTGAGCCATTGGATTACTGAACAAAACGAGCCAACTAAATGGAGGTTTTTGGACATAAAGAGGGACTTTATCAAACAAAATGAACATTTCTTGTGTAACTGGGAGTCTTGTGAGTGCAACCATACGAAGATCATCAAAGGTAAGTGATTCATTTTATTGCTATTTCTGACTTTCGTGACTCATCTACTTGGCTGGCAACTGTATGTAATGTTTTGTGTGCTGAGCGCTGTCCTCAGATAATCGCATGGTGTGCTTTGGCTGAAAAGCCTTTTTGAAATCTGACATGGTGGCTGGATTAACAACAAGATAAACTTCATTTGGATGTATTACACTTGTGATTTCATGAAAGTTAAATATTTATAATAATTTTATTGTTGGATGGGGTTGATACTAATGACTTACATTAGCTATTGTGTAAGTCCAAATAAATTAAACAGAAAATCTCCTGAAGACAAAATGACAGCCTAAATCTGCCCCTACACCAACCCAAATTGTCTTTCAAAGTGGTGGATTAAATCACTAGTATCACATGCTGTGAAGTTCGCTGACGACACAACAGTAGTCGGCCTGATTTTATCAACAACGATGATACTCCTCTCCTACCGGGAGGAGGTTTGGGGCCAGGTTAATAACCTGTCCCTCAACGTCAGCAAAACAAAAGAGCTGATTGTGGACTTTGAGAGGAACCATGCATCCTCATCAACAGGGCCGCCTCAGACATTCAAAAAAGGCATACACATTTCAGAGGAGCTGAAATGGTCAAACCACACGGACACTGTGGTGAAGGTGGCACGACAGTGACTCTTCAACCTCAGGAGGCTGAATAAATTTGGCCTGTCCCCGAGGGCCCTCGGTGTTCTACAGGAGCACCATCGAGAGCGTACTCTCGGGCATTACAGCCTGGTACGGCAACTCCACCGCTGACCACAAGGCACTACTACTTCTGAGTACACTCAGCCGAACGCACCATCGGGTTCACATTGCCTGACCCCAGGACACCTACAACACGAGCCCCCCCAAGCCACAGTCTGTTCTCCCCGCATCCATCCCTCAGACGTAGAATTGCAGGCCCATATGCTCTGATTTCAAACCTATTTTAGAGATTCATTAGAAAATAAAAGCAGTACTTGTTTCAATGCATGAGGGGAGGTCTGAGGAGAAGGTCAAATGCATGTCTTATGCCCAATGTGTGAGAGTTGGCAACACTAATTGTCATGGCCAGATGGCACAAACATCTGGGACCAGGCTAGAGAGGGAAGTCTTGCAGTAGGAATGCTTTGAAGGGAGTTAATTCATTTTGCTCTTGTCTTTTAAACAGCAACCGAAAGAAGCGCATGCGTCAGCTCCAGAAGAAGATCAAGACCGGCACTCTGAACATTAAGCAAGACGACCCCTTTGAGCTGTTTGTCGCTGCCACTAACATCCGCTACTGCTACTACAACGAGACACACAAGATTCTTGGAAACACTTACGGCATGTGCGTCCTGCAGGTGAGACATGCTTGTTCTTCTTGTTGTCCTGGCTTTCAACACCTGACATCTAACAATCCTTGTGTTCAACTCTCCAGATTTGTACTGAACTTTTTTTGTCTCATTCTCTCTCACACAGGACTTTGAGGCTCTCACTCCCAACCTCCTGGCTCGAACTGTGGAGACTGTGGAAGGAGGAGGGATCGTGGTAATTCTTCTCAGGACGGTCAACTCACTCAAGCAGCTGTACACAATGACTATGGTAAGGCCCCATAGATGGTTTCAGTGAACTGTCTACTCATGTATTATTTAATCCTTGCTGGGTTAGAGACAGTTTAAGACTATTGTTGTCTAAATATTGCTGTTTTTATAGTGTATCTGGCAAGAATTCAGAACCCTTCACTTTTTCCACATTTTGTTATGTTAGTCTTATTCTAAAATGGATGAAATAGTTATTTTCCCCTACATCAATCTACACACAATACCCCATAAATGATAAAGCGAAAACAGGTTTGTAGACATTTTTCTAATTTATTACAAAATGAAAACAAATCACATTTAAATATTTTTGTTTTTTTATTTAATTAGGCAAGTCCGTTAACTGACTTGAGGCTCCCAAATGGCGCAGTGGTCTAAGGCACTGCATCTCAGTGCTTGAGGCGTCACTACAGACACCCTGGTTCGATTTTGCGCTCTATCACAACCGGCCGTGATTGTGAGTCACGTCGGGCAGCTCACAATTGGCCCATGTTTGGCCGGTGTAAATAAGAATTTGTTCTTAAATGACTTGCCTAGTTAAATAAAATTAAATACCAAAAGGCCTCCAGCGGGGGATGGGATTAAAAATGAAATAAAAATATAGGACTAAACTCACCACTACACTACATAGAGACCTAAGACAACATAGCATGGCAGCATAAGCGAAGATCATTTTTTTTGTAGAGTGGATTTATGAAAATATGTTGACAAACGTTACCTTATCCTAGTGAGATTTACACGGGTATCAAAACGCCGAGGCTTAAGCCTGCGCGAAACACAGACCTTATTTGAAGTAGATCAAGACATTCTCTATGGAAGACATGAACGGTAAAATGACGAAGGAACCCCTTTCAAGTTCAGCCGCAAGTTATTACAGGAATTATAACACGTCGACTATTTCTCTCTAAACCATATACCTTTGACTATTATGAGGCAGCTGCTGCCTACCACCCCACAGTCAGACTGCTCTATCAAATGTCAAATCATAGACTTGACTATAATAAACACACAGAAATACGAGCCTTAGGTCAAATCCGGAAACTATCACCTCGAAAACAAAACGTTTATTCCTTTCTGTATTTTATCTAACGGATGGCATCATGAGTCTAAATATTCCTGGTACATTGCACAACCTTCAATGTTATGTCATTCTAATTCTGGCAAATTAGTTCGCAAAGACCCAGGCGGCCCAAACTGTTGCATATACCCTAACTCTGCGTGCAATGAACGCAAGAGATGTGACACAATTTCTCCTGGTTAATATTGCCCGCTAACGTGGATTTCTTGTAGCTAAATATGCAAGGTTTAAAAATATAAACTTGTGTATTGATTTTAAGAAAGGCATTGATGTTTATGGTTAAGTACACATTGGAGCAACGACAGTCGTTGATTGTTTTTTCTAAGATAAGTTTAATGCTAGCTAGCAACTGACCTTGGCTTACTGCATTCGCGTAACAGGCAGGCTCCTCGTGGAGTGCAATGTAATCAGGTGGTTAGAGCGTTGGACTACTTAACTGTAAGGTTGCAAGATTGGATCCCCTGAGCTGACAAGGTAAAAATCTGTCGTTCTGCAGAGCGTTCCTAGGCCGTCATTGAAAATAAGTGTGTTCTTAACTGACTTGCCTAGTTAAATAAAGGTGTCAAAAGAGAAAAAATCGGTCGACCTCTAATCTCAGATAGGGGGGAGTGAGGCCTAAGGGTTTTATAAATCGTTTTGTGATATGACCAGTTGACCTACAGAGGAGTATAGAGTTCAGTGATGTGTCCTATAAGGAGCATTGGTGGCAAAGCTGATGGCTGAATGGAAAAGAACATCTAGCCGTTCGAGAGCACCCTTCGCTGCCGATCGATACATTTCACCTCTGTATTCTAGCATGGGTAGAATGGTCATCTGAATCAGGGTTAGTTTGGCAGCTGGGGTGTAAAAGGGGTGATTATGATAGTTTCCTCTAAGTCTTGATTTAACTTTAGCCTGCAGCTGAGATATGTGCTGAGAGAAGGACAGTGTACAGTCTAGCCATACTCCAAAGTACTTGTATTGGGTGACTACCTCAAGCTCTAAACCCGCAGAGGTAGTAATTACACCAGTGGGAGGTATTCTTCTTACCAAACCATATTACCTTTGTTTTGGAGGTGTTCAGAACAAGGTTACGGGCAGAAAAAGCTTGTTGGACACTTGTTGTAGAGCCTTTAACACACAATCCGGGGAAGAGGCAGCTAAGTATATATTTTATTTATTTAACCAGGTAGGCCAGTTGAGAACAAGTTCTCATTTTCAACTGCGACCTGGTCAAGATGAAGCAAAGCAGTGCGACAAAAACAACAGCACAGTTCCACATGGGATAAACAAACATACAGTCAATAACACAATAGAAAATCTGTATACAGTGTGTACAAATTAAGTAAGGAGGTAAGGCAATAAATAGGCCAATACTGGCGAAGTAATCACAATTTAGCAATTTACACTGGAATGATAAATGTACAGATGAGAATGTGCAAATAGAAATACTGGTGTGCAAAATATAAAAGAGCAGGAAAAACAAATATGGGGATGTAGTAGGATGGGCTATTTACAGATGTGCTGTGTACAGCTGCAGCGATTGTAAGCTGCTCTGACAGCCGATGCTTGAAGTTAGTGAGGGAGATATGTCTCCAACTTCAGTGATTTTTTTTTTTTTTTTTTTTTTTTTGCAATTCGTTCCGGTCATTGGCAGCAGAGAACTGGAAGGAAAGGAGGAATTTGCTTTGGGGGTGACCAGTGAAATATACCTGCTGGTGCGTAGGTGGGTGTTGCTATGGTGACCATTGAGCTGAGAAGATGGGGCTTTACCTAGCAAAGACTTATAGATGACCTGGAGCCAGTGGGTTTGGCGACCGATATGTAGCGAGGACCAGCCAACGAGAGCATATAGGTCGCAGTGGAGGGTAGTATATGGGGCTTTGGTGACAAAACGGATGGCACGTTGATAGACTGCATCCAGTTTCATGAGTAGAGTGTTGGGGGCTATTTTGTAAATTACATCGCCAAAGTCGAGGATCGGAAGGATAGTCAGTTTTACGAGGGTATGTTTGGCGGCATGAGTGAAGGAGGCTTTGTTGTGAAATAGGAAGCCAATTCTAGATTTAATTTTGGATTGGAAATGTTAAATATGAGTTTGGAAGGAGAGTTTCCAGTCTAGCCAGACACCTAGGTGTTTGTAGTCGTCCACATATTCTAAGTCATAACCGTCTGGAGTACCGTAATTGCTGGACTATTAAGCGCATCTGAATATAAACCGCACCCACTGAATTATTAAAAAATATGTATTTTGTACATAAATACGCCGCACATGTCTATAAGCCGCAGGTGCCTGCCGGTACATTGAAACAAATGAACTTGATCACTATCTTCCTCCTCCTGTGCACTGAAACCACTGAAGTCATCTCCTTCGGTGTCGGAGATGAATAGCCTCAGAATTGCTTCATCCGATGTTGGATCGTTTTCATTGTCGCTCTCGCCACTTTCATCCGGAGGCAAATACCCCGCTGAGCTCATGCTGCCCCTTCAACACGCAGCAGTGCAGCCTTTCGGAACCCGTTGATGATAGTGGATTTTTTGACAATGCTCCACGCTGTCAGGACCCACTGCCAGACTTGACCATAAGTTGCTCTTCGCATGCAGCCCGTTTTAGTGAAGGATTTCTCCCCACTTGTCATCCAAGACTCCCACTGAACAAGGAGCGCCACCTTAAATGCACGATTTACACTGATGTCGAGTGGCTGCAAATACTTTGGGCCATCTGCTTTTCTTCCCTCTGAAAGCCTTTGTTGACTTTTTGCACTGAGTCAGTTCCTCACGCTGCTGTTTCCAACGTCTTATCATCGACTCATTAAGGCCGAGCTCCCGTGCAGCAGCTCGCTTTCCTTTTCCAACAGCCAGCTCGATCGCCTTCAACTTGAAAGCTGCATCATATGCATTTCTCCGTGTCTTTGCCATGATGAGGTTGACAAAATTACTACCGTAATCAGAATGATGGGAAGTTTGAGCGCGCTCGATTTTACGTCACGTTATGTGACGGTGCTCAGTTTTTTTTGGCGGCATGAATCTTGTGAAAGATTTTTTTTCTTGTGAAAAATCCAAAAATTAGCCGCGTCATTGTATAAACCGCAAGGTTCAAAGCGTGGGAATAAAGTAGCGGCTGATAGTCCAGCAATTACGGTAGTGATGCTAATCGGGCGGGCAGGTGCGAGTAGCGATCGGTTGAAGAGCATGCATTTTGTTTTTTTAGATTTTAAAAGCAGTTGGAGGTCACAGAAAGGGAGTTGTATGGCATTGAAGCTCGTTTGGAGGTTTAATACAGTGTCCAAAGAAGGGCCAGATGTATACTGAATGGTGTTGTCTTATGGTTATATCATGGCTGAGGTGCACCCATGACCAGTTCGGAAACCAGATTGCATAGTGAAGAATTAGTGGGATTCAAAATGTTCGGATGATCTGTTTGTTAATTTGGCTTTCGAAGATTTTTAGAAAGTCCGGGCATGATGGATATCGGTCTGTAACAGTTTTGGTCTAGAGTGTCTCCCCCTTTTGAAGAGGAGGGTGACCGCGGCCGCTTTCCAATCTTTTGGAATCTTAGACGATACGAAAGAGGTTGAACAGACTAGTATTAGGGGTAATAAGACTGCATTATCTACAGCGTTTCCTACTGCCGGTGCTATGTTGGTGTAAATTGTAAAGAGGGTGGGGCCTAGGATTGAGCCCTGGGGTACTCCCTTGGTGACGAAGTGGCTGAGACAGCAGGTGTTCTGACTTTATACACTGTATTCAGACTCTTTATTCACTACTTTGTTGAAGCACCTTTGGCAGCGATTATAGACTCGCGTCTTGTTGGGTATTACGTGACAAGCTTGGCACACGTGTATTTGGGCAGTGTCTCTCATTCTTATTTGCAGATCCTCTCAAGCTGTCAGGTTGGATGGAGCGTCGCTGCACTGCTGTTTTCAGGTCTCTCCAGAGACGTTCGATCGGGTTCAAGTCCATGCTTTGGCTGGGCCACTCAATGACATCCAGACTTGTCCCGAGCCACTCCTGCGTTGTCTTGGCTATGTGCTTAGGGTCGTTGTTCTATATGAAGGTGAACCTTTGCCACAGTCTGTTCTGGAGCAGGTTTTCATCAAGGAACTCCCTGTACTTTGCTCCGTTTGTCTTTTCCTCAACTATGACTAATCTCCCAGACCCTGCCACTGATCCCCGCAGCATGATCATACCACCACCGTGCTTCACCTTAGGAATGGTGCCAGGTTTCCTCCGGACGTGACAATCTTGGTTTCATTAGACCAAAGAATCTTGTTTCTCAGTGTCGGAGCCCTTTAGGTGCCTGTTAGCCCGCTTGGAGTTTGCTGTCATTTGCCTTTTCCTGGCTTCCGTCTGGCCACTCTACCATAAAGGCCTGATTGGTGGAGTGCTGCAGAGGAATTCTGGAGCTCTGTCAGAGTGACCATCTGGTTCTTGGTCACCTCCCTGACCAAGGCCTTTCTCCCCCGATTGCTTAGTCTTGGTGTTTCCAAACATCTTCCATTTAAGAATGATGCAGGGACGTTCAATGCTGCAGAAATGTGTTTGTACCTAATCCTGTCTTGGAGCTCTACGGACAGTTCCTTCGACGGCTTGGTTTTTGCTTGTATATGCACTGTGGGACCGTGTGTGTGTGTCTTTCCAAATCATGTCCAATGAATTGAATTTATAACAGGTGGACTCGAATGAAGTTGTAGAAACATCTCAAGGATGATCAATGGAAACTGGATGCACCTGAGCTCAATTTAGAGTCTCATAGCAAAGGGTATGAATACTTATGTCAGTAAGGTATTTCATTTTTTAAATATATATATTTATATATACATTTGCAAACGTTTCTAAAAACCTGTTCTCTTTGTCATTATGGGGTATTGTTTATAGATTCAGAACATAATTTAATCAATTTTAGAATAAGGCTGTAACGCTACAAAATGTCAAAGTCAAGTCCTGGTCTTTATCCTTTCCTGAATGCACTGTATGTTTCTTCCCCAGGATGTTCATTCTCGCTACAGGACCGAGGCCCATCAGGATGTGGTGGGAAGGTTCAATGAGAGGTCAGTGGTCTTCAAATACACTGAACAAAAATATAAACGCAACAATCTTACTGAGTTACAGTTCATATAAGGAAGTCGGTCAATTTAAATAAATTCATTAGGCCCTAGTCTATGGATTTCACATAACTGGAAATACAGATATGCACCTGTCACAGATACCCCCCAAAAGTAGGGCCCTCATGCATTGCAATCAGGCTGTTGATTGTGTCCTGTGACATGTTGTGCCACTCCTCTTCAATGGCTGTCCGAAGTTACTGGATAATGGTGGGAACTGGAAGACGCTGTTGTACACGCCAAACCAGAGCATGTCTGGTGAGTATGCAGGCCATGGAAGAATGAACTTTTTCAGTTTTCAGGAATTGTGTACAGATCCTTGTCACATGGGGCCGTGCATTTTCATGCTGAAACATTAAATGATGGCGGTGGATGAATGGCATGACAATGGGCATCAAGATCTCGTCACGGTATCTCTGTGCTTTCAAAAATGTGATTGTGTTCGTTGTCTGTAGCTGATGCCTGACCATAACAACCCTACCGCCACCATACACCTCAGCATCGTCATTAAGCTCGAGACCCTGGGTCTCGACCCCGCCCTGTGCAACTGGGTCCTGGACTTCCTGACGGGCAGGTAACATCTTCACCTCGCTGATCCTCAACACTGGGTCCCCACAAGGGTGCGTTCTCAGCCCTTTTCTGTACTCGCTGTTCACGCAGTCATGCACGCCTCCAACTCAATCATAAAGTTTGCAGACGACACTACAGTGGTAGGCTTGATTACCAACAACGACGAGACGGCCTACAGGGAGGAGGTGAGGGCCCTTGGAGTGTGGTGTCAGGAAAATAACCTCACACTCAATATCAACAAAACAAAGGAGATGATCGTGGACTTTAGGAAACAGCAGAGGGAGCAGCCCCCTATCCACATCGACGGGATAGTAGTGGAGAGTTTTAAGTTCCTCGGCGTATACATCACGGACAAATTGAAATGGTCCACCCACACAGACAGCGTGGTGAAGAAGGCGCAGCAGCGCCTCTTCAACCTCAGGATGCTGAAGAAATTCGGCTTGCCACCAAAAACACTCACAAACTTTAACAGATGCACAATCGAGAGCATCCTGTCGGGCTGTATCACTGCCCGGTATGACAACTGCTCCGCCCACAACCGTAAAGCTCTCCAGAGGGTAGTGAGGTCTGCACAACGCATCACAGGGGGCAAACTACCTGCCCTCCAGGACACCTACACCACCCGATTTCACAGGAAGGCAAAAAAGATCATCAAGGACAACAACCACCCGAGCCACTGCCTGTTCACCCCGCTACCATCCAGAAGGCGAGGTCAGTACAGGTGCATCAATGCGGGGACCGAGAGACTGATAAACAGCTTCTATCTCAAGGCCATTGGACTGTTCAACAGCCATCACCAACATTGAGTGGCTGCTGCCAACATACTTACTCATCTCCAGCCACTTTAATAATGGAAAAATGTATGTAATCAATTCATCACAAGCCACTTTATATGATATAATGTTTACTTACCCTACATTACTCACCTCATATGTATATATCCTGTACGCTATACCATCTACTGCATCTTGCCATCTTGATGTAATTAAATGTATCACTCGCCACTTTAAACAATGCCACTTTATATAATGTTCTCATACCCTACATTACTCATCTCATATGTATATAATGTACTCTATGCCATCTACTGCATCTAGCCTATGCCGTTCTGTAACATCACTCATTCATATATCTTTATGTTCATAATCTTTATCCCTTTACACATGTGTGTATAAGGTAGTAGTTGTGGAATTGTTAGGTTAGATTACTCGTTGGTTATTACTGCATTGTCGGAACTAGAAGCACAAGCATTTCGCTACACTTTCATTAACATCTGCTAACTACGTATGTGACAAATACATTTGATTTGATAGGGCACTCTATCCACAACGTTGACATCAGCAAACCACTCGCCCACACGACGCCATACACGCTGTCTTCCATCTGCCTGGTACAGTTGAAACTGGGATTAATCTGTGAAGAGCACACTTCTCCAGCGTGCCAGTGGCCACCAAAGTTAAGCATTTGCTCACTGTAGTTGGCTACAATGCCGAACTGTAGTCGGGACAAGACCCTAGTGAGGACCACGAGCAAGCAGATGAGCTTCCCTGAGATGGTTTCTGACAGTTTGTGCAGAAATTCTTAGGTTGTGCAAATACACAATTTAATCAGGTGTCTGGTCTCAGACGATGTCTGTGGTGAAGAAGCTGGATGTGAAGGTCTTGGGCTGGTGTGGTCACACATGGTCTACGGTTGTGAGGTCGGTTGGACGTACTGCCAAATTCTCTAAAATTACGTGGGATGCGGCTTATAGTAGAGAAATAAACAGTCAATTCTCTGTCCTCTCTGGTGGACATTCCTGCAGTCAGCATGCCAATTGCACGGTCCTTCAAAACTTGACATCTGTGGCATTGTGTTGTGTGACAAAACTGCACATTTTACTGGCCATTCATTGTCCCCAGCACAAGATGCACCTGTGTAATGGTCATGCTGTTTTATCAGCTTCTTGATTATGTATGCCACACCTGTCAGGTGGATGGATTATCTTGGTAAAGGAGAAATGCTCTAACAGGTATGTCAACAAATTTGAGAGACACAAGCTTTTTGTGCGTATGGAACATTTCTGGGATATTTTATTTCAGCTCATGAAACGTGGGACTAACACTTTACATGTTGTGGTTTGTTTTTGTTCAGTGTAGTTTAAATATGGCCGCCCAATTACAACTCTTGAGGACTTTTCTCACAAAGGCTTCCTTGTTCTTTTTAAATGACTGACAGGCCATATAACCCTTAACTGATACCATATATATCCATGGTAACTAACTGCCCTCCCCTCCAGGTTCATCCTATCTCTGTCGTCCTGTAAGACGTGCGTTGTCATTGACGACCAGCTCAACGTCCTGCCCATCTCCAGCCACATTGCCAACATCAAGCCTGTTCCTCCCAAGACTCAGGTAGACACACAATCCCATGCTCCACAGCAATCCTGGGCTATGTTGATTAGGGCACACTGGAGCAAGGTTCCTTCAGTTTCGTGCCTAGTGAACATGACTTAAGTCAAACTCCATTCATTGACTTCTGGGTTCTAACCTGACCAATAATTTTTCTCCTTCCTGCAGGAGGACAGTCTTTCGCCACGGGAACAGGAGCTGAATGAGTTAAAGGAGTCTCTACAGGACACGCAGCCTGTTGGTGTGTTGGTGGACAGCTGCAAGACCATGGACCAGGTCAGGACATACACTCATATATAAATCAAGGGTATAGGATATTGTCTTCCGTCAGATAGCATGAATCCGTCTGCTCTGGTTGAGACTGGCATCACGTGTAACGCCACCTGTCAGAAGACAATTGGGTAAAGGGGTGTAAGGACAGCATTTATTGACTAGTTCATATCCAGGCTTTGCACCTCTCAGTGGAGATCCTGTTATTCACAGTGTGTGTTTCTTAGCTTATGGTTTGTTGCGGTCTCTCCTTCTAAGGCCAAGGCGGTGCTGAAGTTCATCGAGGCCATCTCGGAGAAGACCCTGCGGAGCACTGTGGCTCTGACTGCAGCTAGAGGCAGGGGCAAGTCTGCAGCACTGGGACTGGCTGTGGCTGGGGCTGTGGCATTTGGGTGCGGTTTACTGCTGAGTCACCTACCTCATCTCTCACACACACACTCATGAGTCTTTACACTTTTAGATTGATCTACGTAGGGTGTGCTTGTCGCTATGTTGGAGGAGACGCACTCGCTAACAGTGATCTGTGTGGAGTCCCTTAAATCACACACTCCATACTGTGACATACTGCTGCTCATAGTGTCCTGTTGTCCTTCTCCACAGCTACTCCAACATCTTCATCACCTCCCCCAGCCCAGACAACCTGCACACTCTGTTTGAATTCATCTTCAAAGGCTTCGATGCCCTTCAATACCAGGTGACCCTTCTCTTTCTCTATAGTCTCTGGATGTGAGTGAACTATATGTCAGACAATGGAAGTTATTAAATATATTCCTAACTTAAATGTCCCATTCCCAGGAGCACCTGGACTATGAGATCATCCAGTCTCTGAACCCTGAGTTCAGCAAAGCTGTGGTTAGAGTCAACATCTTTAAGGAGCATAGACAGACTATTCAGTACATCCACCCGGCTGATTCAGTGAAGCTGGGTCAGGCTGAGCTGCTGGTGATAGATGAAGCTGCAGCCATTCCCCTTCCTCTGGTCAAGAAGCTGCTCGGACCATACCTGGTCTTCATGGCCTCCACCATCAACGGGTCAGTGGCGTGTGTGTATGCGATTCTGGTGTACCATAGCGCAAACTGTCTGTTCCTGATTTCCCCCTTTTATCCCAAAAGGTATGAGGGCACAGGTCGTTCTCTCTCCCTGAAGTTGATCCAACAGTTGAGGCAGCAGAGTTCAGAGAGCCAGCAGAGTCTGTCAGCAGAGAACAGGAGCACCAATACAGCCAGGCTAAATGCAGGTGACCAACACACCCTTACTACATTTTACATGTATCTTTTAGTCATGTAGCAGACCCTATTCTTATCCAGATTCGCACTCAATGCATTCTACTACTGTAGGTAAAACCAACGATATTTCTACAAAATAACTATCTGCAAAGTCAATGCTAGTATTGAAAGACTAATGCGGTTGTAAGAAAGATTTACAAAAAATACATTCCATTGCATCTGTACCTGTATTGTGTTTTAATTATTTTATTCCTCCTCTCCCAGCTCGCTCCCTCCAAGAGGTGTCCCTCCATGAGTCCATCCGTTATGCCATGGGAGACCCTGTAGAGAAGTGGCTCAACGAGCTGCTGTGTCTGGACTGTCTAAACATCCCCAGAGTCATCTCTGGCTGCCCCCTGCCACAGACCTGCGACCTGTATCCTTTCATGGTGCAATAGATAATGCTGCTCAGTGGTTATTTCTCAAGCTCCATTCCTCAGCTTTACAAGGGCTGCTGTTTGGCAACAAAACAAATTCAGTATTTTGGCCTTTCATGGCACGCTATATCATTGTCTTAGTCGTTGCTGCTGGTGTCATCCTTAACCTGTGTTGTACAGATACTATGTGAACAGAGACACACTGTTCTGCTACCACAAGGCATCTGAAGCCTTCCTACAGAGACTCATGGCTCTCTATGTGGCTTCGCACTACAAGGTGAGCCTGAGCATTGCACACACTAGTAAAAAGTACACAAATACAAAGCATTGATCATCAGGATCATACTGCAGATCCAAAAAGTAACACCCCTCCGCCACATCTCTATCTTAGATGGTAATTAATATAAATATTATGGTAATTAATATTAACAGAACATGCAAGTCGAGGATGCACTTTGAAGATATTAGGATAACTGTCCAAATGTTACTTTTCCTCTACAAACAAGACGAGTACCGTACAGCAAAATCGCTTGCCTATGTCAATCTACCATCCCCCGTAGTAGAGAAGTTTACCTATTCTATTGGAAGTAGCCTATTCCAAACAGACTCTGGGACAGTTGTGTGTGTGTGTGATGCTAAAAAGCAATGAGTGATGCAACAGATCAGGGCGTTTAGCTTAACATGTTGATAAGCTACTATTTCTTCAAGGTAGTATGCTTCGCCGGAATGTGCGTTCTATAATGCAATTAGTGGGAAAACACTGTTGTCAGAAGCGCACCACACATGAGAGCGGTTTCATCTATCAGAGATGAAAATGTCTGTTAGAAATGTAGAAAGAGGAGATCTAATATGCAACAACTAGCATGGGTTGCTAATATGACTAGGAATTGTGCCTTTGCATACTGGACAATTAAAGAAAGTTGTTATTAAATAATTGCCTCCATGGATATGGTCTGATTTTGGCTAGGCTACTTTGAAGGTAAGACATGCCTCATAATATGTAGTAAAATGTTCAGGTGTCAAACAATTAAGTATATGTTTTCAAAATGCATACTGCCTGCATACTGCCTCCAGCTCATCCCTCACTTATCCCTTACTACAAATTCGTTGCCAAACCCACTGGCTCCAGGTCATCTATAAGTCTTTGTGAGGTAAAGCCCCGCCTTATCTCAGCTCACTGGGCACCATAGCAACACCCACCCGCGCTCCAGCAGGTATATTTCACTGCTCATCCCCCAAAGCCAACACTTCCTTTGGCCGCCTTGTCTTCCAGTTCTCTGCTGCCAATGACTGGAGCGAATTGCAAAAATCTCATATCGCCCTCTAACTTTAAGCATCAGCTGTCAGAGCAGCTTACTGATTACTGTACCTGTACACAGCAGTATTACTTGCTCTTTTGCACCCCAGTATCACCTGACCTCAACCCAATTGAGATGTTTTGGGATGAGGTGGACCACAAAGTGAAGGAAAAGCAGCCAACAAGTGCTCGGCATATGTGGGAACTCCTTCAAGACTGTTGGAAAAGCATTTAATGTGCTGGTTGAGAGAATGCCAAAAGTGTGCAAAGCTGTCATCAAGACTTAAGGGTGGCTACTTTGAACAATCTGAAATATAAAATATATTTCGTTTTAAACTTTTTTTGGTCACTACATGATTCCATATGTGTTATTTCATAGTTTTGATGTAGTCAAAATGAAGAAAAACCCTTGAATGAGTAGGGGTCTAAACTTTTGACTGGTACTACGTGTGTGACCATTCTAATCTATCAAAAGCTTTTTCTGCATCAAAATAACTGCCCAAGGAGCTTTGGTTTGTGATGAAGCATGTGAAATATGTAATAGATGACGGCTGTTAACTGAGGATAACACACCCACTTTGGTCCGGATGTACCAATTTGGCTAAGTTAGTTTCGAGATGGGATAACAGACTTTTTGAAAAAGTATATCTCTATTTATCAAAGATAGGGGGGGTGATGGTGAGAACACAAAAAAGGCTAAATAAGTGCTGTACGAACCTTTGAACAGTGGGCCTAATTGGTTCCGAAATGTTAAATAGACCTCAGGAGGAGTACCATCCTAACCAGGTGATTTGTCTTTATTCATGTTATCCAATGCCACGTTGAGTTCATGAAGCGACAGAAAGCCGGCGTTCTGAGCTGAGAATAGTTTTTTTTTAACGACTCCATCTGACTTGGTGTGGATTTATAATCAGAGGTGTACAATAGTTGTTTTTCTATACAAACTTGAAAATCTTTGGTTGGTTTCGCCTGATTCACATTCAATAGTTGCTTATTTATCATTACTGATACCTGGTCTGAAAAAAGACTTGGAACCACTATCATTGTTTACAACTTTTCCAATTCTGATATCTTTTAAATGTGAATTATTCAGTCCAGATGCAAATGCAGCATCCTTGTTTTTAATAAAACCTTCGATGGCATCCCATAAAATCAGAGGATCATTGACAGTTTTTGTTGATCATTATGAATTCATTCAATTCAGTTTCAAATTGTTCAAAGAAAGTAGGATTTTGTGGTAAGTAAAAATGAAAGCACCATCTTGTGACTCTCTTTTAGGAACTTCTTAAATGTGTATCTGTCAGTAGTAAGCATAATGATAGGCTTGCCTGTGGATTACAATTGGTCTTATTAGATTTGTCCCAATAACCTGGTGGCTCCTCTATAGACTAACCTTCCTCCTGTGAATATATCTGTTTTCTTACCGATTTTTGCCTTTGATGGTTCCAGAACTCTCCCAACGACCTGCAGATGTTGTCAGATGCCCCGGCACATCACCTCTTCTGCCTACTGCCTCCTGTTCCTCCCACACAGAACTCACTGCCAGAGGTCCTGGCTGTCATACAGGTGAATAAACTGAGCCTACCATCAAAAACAATAGAGAGCAATGCATCCCATAACATTTTAACATGGCAAAAGCTGTTCTGTCATTCATAACCTGATTACGGTGTCCACCCACAGTGTTCAGAATGACAAATCACATTTAGATGATGGTAATTCATGTTAACATAACATGCAAGTCGAGGATGCAACAATGTGCGGTCCTTCTTACCAAAATTCGATTGCACACTTTGAAGATGTTGGAATGAATGTGCTTTTCCTCAGCCAACAAGACGAGTAACGAACAGCAAAATCACTAGCCCGTGTCAATCTACTGTCCCCACAGTAGAAAATGTAACTATTCTATTGGTCAGCTTGTCAAGGGAAAAAATTGCCTATTTTTATTTATTTTATTTCACCTTTATTTAACCAGGTAGGCAAGTTGAGAACAAGTTCTCATTTACAATTGCGACCTGGCCAAGATAAAGCAAAGCAGTTGCACAGATACAACGACACAGAGTTACACATGGAGTAAAACAATCATACAGTCAATAATACAGTATAAACAAGTCTATATACGATGTGAGCAAATGAGGTGAGAAGGGAGGTAAAGGCAAAAAAGGCCATGGTGGCAAAGTAAATACAATATAGCAAGTAAAACACTGGAATGGTTGATTTGCAATGGAAGAATGTGCAAAGTAGAAATAAAAATAATAGGGTGCAAAGGAGCAAAATAAAATAAAAAAATTAAATACAGTATTCCCAAAGATTGGAAAGAAGCTGCGGTCATCCCCCTCTTCAAAGGGGGGGGGGCACTCTTGACCCAAACTGCTACAGACCTATATCTATCCTACCATGCCTTTCTAAGGTCTTTGAAAGCCAAGTCAACAAACAGATTACCGACCATTTCGAATCTCACCATCCCTTCTCTGCTATGCAATCTGGTTTCAGAGCTGGTCATGGGTGCACCTCAGCCACGCTCATGGTCCTAAACGATATCTTAACCGCCATCGATAAGAAACATTACTGTGCAGCCGTATTCATTGATCTGGCCAAGGCTTTCGACTCTGTCAATCACCACATCCTCATCGGCAGACTCGACAGCCTTGGTTTCTCAAATGATTGCCTCGCCTGGTTCACCAACTACTTCTCTGATAGAGTTCAGTGTGTCAAATCGGAGGGTCTGCTGTCCGGACCTCTGGCAGTCTCTATGGGGGTGCCATAGGGTTCAATTCTTCTGCTTCTCTGTATACATCACTGAGGTCGCTCTTGCTGCTGGTGAGTCTCTGATCCACCTCTACGCAGACGACACCATTCTGTATACTTCTGGCCCTTCTTTGGACACTGTGTTAACAACCCTCCAGGCAAGCTTCAATACCATACAACTCTCCTTCCGTGGCCTCCAACTGCTCTTAAATACAAGTAAAACTAAATGCATGCTCTTCAACCAATCGCTACCTGCACCTACCCGCCTGTCCAACATCACTACTCTGGACGGCTCTGACTTAGAATACGTGGACAACTACAAATACCTCGGTGTCTGGTTAGACTGTAAACTCTCCTTCCAGACTCACATCAAACATCTCCAATGTTTGATGGCTTCCTATTTTGCAACAAAGCATCATTCACTCATGCTGCCAAACATACCCTCGTAAAACTGACCATCCTACCAATCCTCGACTTCGGCGACGTCATTTACAAAATAGCCTCCAATACCTTACTCAACAAATTGGTTGCAGTCTATGTTTGTCACCAAAGCCCCATATACTACCCACCATTGCAACCGGTACGCTCTCGTTGGCTGGCCCTCGCTTCATACTCGTCGCCAAACCCACTGGCTCCATGTCATCTACAAGACCCTGCTCGGTAAAGTCCCCCTTTATCTCAGCTCGCTGGTCACCATAGCATCACCCACCTGTAGCACGCGCTCCAGCAGGTATATCTCTCTGGTCACCCCCAAAATCAATTCTTTCTTTGGCCGCCTCTCCTTCCAGTTCTCTGCTGCCGATGACTGGAACAAACTACAAAAATCTCTGAAACTGGAAACATTTATCTCCCTCACTAGCTTTAAGCTCACAGATTACTGCACCTGTACATAGCCCATCTATAATTTAGCCCAGACAGCTACCCCTTCCCCTACTGTATTTATTTATTTTGCTCCTCTGCACCCCATTATTTATATTTCTACTTTGCACATTCTTCCACTGCAAATCTACCATTCCAGTGTTTTACTTGCTATATTGTATTTACTTTGCCACCATGGCCTTAATTTGCCTTTACCTCCCTTATCTCACCTCATTTGCTCACATTGTATATAAACTTATTTTTCTACTGTATTATTGATTGTATGTTTGTTTTACTCCATGTGTAACTCTGTTGTATGTGTCGAACTGCTTTGCTTTATCTTGGCCAGGTCGCAATTGTAAATGAGAACTTGTTCTCAACTTGCCTACCTGGTTAAATAAAGGTAAAATAAAATAAATAAACCTGGCGCGGCTTCCTCCATCAAGTAGTGCAGTTGGTTGAGGGAAAAGGGACAGAATGTAGCCTGGCAAAGCAACCGGCTTATGACAGTGCCTGCACCGGCCTCAGTGGGACAGGCCTTTGTGTACTCTGTCTGTGGCAGACCGTGTGCATGCAGCATCGGATTCTACAGTCAGCAAACTCACAAGCCGTAGTAGAAATCATCATCATCATCATCATCTGATATGATCGACTAAAGTTTGTGTGCGTAATGTTCCTCTCAGGTGTGTCTGGAAGGAGAGATCTCTCGTCAGTCCATCCTCAACAGTCTGTCCAGAGGAAAGAAGGCTTCCGGTGACCTCATCCCCTGGACCGTGTCAGAGCAGGTATTAAGAATACAGGCCTGGAGCCATATGGCTTCCCACTGATAATCTCACACTATTGGCATTGATCAGTTCTAATGTCGTGCTCTCTCTGCAGTTCCAAGACCCCGAGTTTGGCAGTCTGTCTGGAGGCAGGGTGGTGCGCATCGCTGTCAACCCTGACTATCAGGGGGTAAGTTCTGTTTTTTTCCACCCGTATTTCATTGTTTGTCAGTTGTGCTTGTGCAGTGCAGCTCTCTAAACCGACATATTTTGATTCTGACTTTCCAAAGCGATTGAGTTGTATGTAGGTGTGTTGACTATGTGGGGCTACAGTGTGATTTTGCCAATCAGGCCCTTAATCTTCAGTACCAGTCATAAGTTGACACACCTACTCATTCAAGGGTTTTATTTTTTACTATTTTCTACATTGTAGAATAATAGTGGCGACATCACAACCCATGAATGAACACGTATTGGATCATGTAGTAAGCAAAACAGTGTTAAACAAATCAAAATGTATTTAAATATTTGAGATTCTTCAAAGTAGCTACCCTTTGCCTTGATGACAGCTTTGCACACACTTGGCATTCTCTCAACCAGCTTCATAAAGTAGTCACCTGGAATGCATTTCAATTAACAGGTGTGCCTTAAGTTATTTTGTGGAATTTCTTTCATTTTAATGCGTTTGAGCCAATCAGTTGTATTGTGACAAGGTAGGGGTGGTATACGGAAGATAGCCCTATTTGGGGAAAGACTCAATCATATTATGGCAAGAACAGCTCAAATAAGCACAGATAAATGACAGTCCATTACTTTAAGACATGGTCATTCAGTCTGGAAAATGTCAAGAACTTTGAAAGTGTAGTCTCAAAAACCATCAAGCAGGCTCTCATGAGGACTGCCACGGGAAAGGAAGACCAAGAGTTACCTCTGCTGCACAGGTTAATTTCATTAGAGTTAACTGCACCTCAGATTGCAGTACTAAATCCTTCAGAGTTCAAGTAACAGGCACATCTCAACATCAACTGTTCAGAGGATCCTGCGTGAATCAGTCCTTTATGGTCGAATTGGAGACAACTACTAAAGGACGCCAAAAAGAAGACTTGCTTGGGCCAGGAAACACAAGCAATGGACATTAGACCGGTGGAAATCCGTCCTTTGGTCCGAGTCCAAATGTGCGGTTTTTGGTTCCAACCGCCGTGTCTTTAAGACGCAGAGTAGGTGAACGGATATTCTCTGCATGTGTGGTTCCCACAGTGAAGCGAGGAGGTGGTGTGGGGTTGCTTTGCTGGTGACAGTCAGTGATCTATTTAGAATTCAAGGCTCACCTAACACTGTGTAAGGGCTATTTGACCAAGAAGGAGAGTGATTGAGTGCTGCATCAGATGACCTGGCCTCCACAATCACCCGACCTCAACCCAATTGAGATTGTTACAGATTATTATTATTTTTTTTAAACCATTGGTCACATACACATGGTTAGCAGATGTTAAAGTGAGTGTAGCGTAATGCTTGTGCTTCAAGTTCCGACAGTGCAGTAATATATAACAAGTAATCTAACAATTTCCCAACAACTACCTAATACACCCAAATCTAAAGTGGTGAATGAGAATATGTACATATAAGTATATGGACGGCCGAGCGGCATAGGCAAGGTGCAGTAGATGATATAAAATACAGTATATACATGTGATATGAGTAATGTAAGATATGTAGAAATGATTTAAAGTGGCATTGTTTAAAGTGACTCGTGATGAGGTGGCGGATGGTCTCCTGAGGGATCTCCTCCCAGACCTGGACTAAAGCATCCGCCAACTCCTGGACAGTCTGTGGTGCATGGAGCGAGACATGATGTGCTCAATTGGATTCAGGTCTGGGGAACGGGCGGGCCAGTCCATAGCATCACTGCCTTCCTCTTGCGGGAACTGCTGACACTCCAGCCACATGAGGTCTAGCATTGTCTTGCATTAGGAGGAACCCAGGGCCAACCGCACCAGCATATGGTCTCACAAGGTGTCTGAGGATCTCATCTCGGTACCTAATGGCAGTCAGGCTACCTCTGGCGAGCACATGGAGGGCTGTGCGGCCCCCCAAAGAAATGCCACACCATGACTGACCCACCGCCAAACAGGTCATGCTGGAGGATGTTGCAGGCAGCAGAACGTTCTCCACAGCGTCTCCAGACTCTGTCACGTCTGTCACATGTGCTCAGTGTGAACCTGCTTTCATCTGTGAAGAGCACAGGGCGCCAGTGGCAAATGCCAAATGTCCTGCACGGTGTTGGGCTGTAAGCACAACCCCCACCTGTGGACGTCGGGCCCTCATACCACCCTCATGGAGTCTATTTCTGACCGTTTGAGCAGACACATGCACATTTGTGGCCTGCTGGAGGTCATTTTGCAGGGCTTTGGCAGTGCTCCTCCTGCTCCTCCTTGCACAAAGGCAGAGTTAGCGGTCCTGCTGCTGGGTTGCTGCCCTCCTACGGCCTCCTCCACGTCTCCTGATGTACTGGCCTGTCTCCTGGTAGTGCCTCCATGCTCTGGACACTACGCTGACAGACACAGCAAACCTTCTTGCCACAGCTCCATTGATGTGCCATCCTGGTTGAGCTGAACTACCAGAGCCACTTGTGTGGGTTGTAGACTCCGCCTCATGCTACCACTAGAGTGAAAGCACCGCCAGCATTCAAAAGTGACCAAAACATCAGCCAGGAAGCATAGGAACTGAGAAGCGGTCTGGTCACCACCTGCAGAACCACTCCTTTATTGGGGGTGTCTTGCTAAATGCCTATAATTTCCACCTGTTGTCTATTCCATTTGCACAACAGCATGTGACATTTATTGTCAATCAGTGTTGCTTCCTAAGTGGACAGTTTGATTTCACAGAGGTGTGATTGACTTGGAGTTACATTGTGTTGTATAAGTGTTCCCTTTATTTTTGTATTTACTTTGCCACCATGGCCTTTTTTTGCCTTTACCTCCCTTCTCACCTCATTTGCTCACATTGTATATAGACTTGTTTCTACTGTATTATTGACTGTATGTTTGTTTTACTCCATGTGTAACTCTGTTGTTGAATGTGAGAACTGCTTTGCTTTATCTTGGCCAGGTCGCAATTGTAAATGAGAACTTGTTCTCAACTTGCCTACCTGGTTAAATAAAGGTGAAATAAAAAAAAAAAATCAGTTCTGTTATACTCAGACATCATTCAAACCGTTTTAGAAACTTTAGTGTTTTCTATCCTACACTAATAATAATATGCATATATTAGCAACTGAGACTGAGGAGCAGGTCGTTTACTTTAGGCACCTTATTCATCCAAGCTACTCAATACTGCCCCCCTGTCATAAGAAGTTAACATGTTGTAAATGTTTTACTCACGTCAGCCACTGAGGGGGGCGAGCGCAGTCTTTGTTAGCGAACTGCGACGTTGGCACTGTATTATCCTCAAAGCGGGCAAAGAAGGTGTTTAGTTTGTCTGGAAGCATAATGTCGGTATCCGTGACGTGGCTGTTTTTGTAGTCTGTGATTTCCTGTAGACCCTGCCACATACGTCTCTTGTCTGAGCTGTTGAATTGCGCCTCCACCTTGTCCCTGTACTGCCATTTCGCTTGTAACATCAAACAAGTAGTTTGGGATGAGTTGGACCGCAGAGTGAAGGAAAAGCAGCCAACAAGTGCTCAGCATATGTGGGAACTCCTTCAAGACTGTTGGAAAATCATTTCAGGTGAAGCTGGTTGAGAGAATGCCAAGAGGGCAAAGGGTGGCTACTTTGAACAATTTAAAATATATTTTGATTTGTTCAACACTTTCTTGGTTACTTCATGATTCCATATGGGTTATTTCATAGTTTTGATGTCTTCACTATTATTCTACAATGTAGAAAATAAAGAAAAACCCTTGAATTAGTAGGTGTCTAAACTTTTGACTGGTACTTTTGATCCAGGATGAAGGAAGTTAACATTGGTTTGCAAAACTACTTCTAGCAATGACTGCTAGCTCGCAGATACCCATAGACTTCCAGTCATTGTGCTGATGCTTGTCAGCAACTTCCTTCAAACTGCACCCCAGACTCTGGGGAAGTAGATAAAGGACCTCATTGCCAAAATCCAGAAGTATCCCTTTAACTGGTTTGTTTCCCTGTCTGTCCTGGAGATGGGTTATGGCTCCAGAGCACTGCAACAGTTACAGCTGTACTACGAGGGTCAGTTCCCCTACATGGATGAGAACGCACAGACCGCTAACAGCCAGATCACCTCTGTCACCAGCGAGGTAATGCCTCACTCACACAAACGCCTGAGAACACTTGCACACTCACCGACAGAAAAACAGTCCCCTGAACATACACATTCCATGAGTACAAATCACATCCACAGGGAGAAAAGTCACCCAGACTCCTGTCTTTTGTTGTCACTCACATTGACTCCAAAGAGCAGCATTGAGCAGAGTTGATTGTTTTCACTCTGTTGGAGGTGCTTTGCTAACAGTGTTGTTCATATATAGGCGGTGAGCCTCCTAGAAGAAGTGTTGCACCCTAGGAAGGACCTCCCTCCTCTGCTTCTGAAGCTGAGTGAGAGGAGGGCTGAGAGACTAGAATACCTGGGAGTATCCTATGGCCTCACACCTCCACTGCTCAAGTAAGTATTATTTACCATAAATTTTATATACATAATTGGTGTTTACTGGTGGTCCTTCTGTAGCTCAGTTGGTAGAGCATGGCGCTTGTAACGCCAGGGTAGTGGGTTCGATTCCCGGGGCCACCCATACGTAGAATGTATGCACACATGACTGTAAGTCGCTTTGGATAAAAGCGTCTGCTAAATGGCATTTATTATTATTATTATTATATTACTGACACTGGGAAACTCTGCATTTGGCTTCATCACCTCTGTTTTTTCCCCAAGTATTAATCTGTCTTTTTCTTTGTTTACCGCACAGGTTTTGGAAGAAAGCTGGTTTTGTCCCTGTCTATTTGCGGCAAACCCCTGTAAGTGGAAAATATCTACTATTCACAATTTACTACTTTACATCATTGTGCTGAAATTGAATGCAGTTGGAATATTGCTTATTGTAAATGCTTGGTTTTGTCTTTTGACCCATGGTGTGGTGTTATCATTCCCAGAACGACCTGACGGGGGAGCACTCGTTGGTGATGTTGAAGGAGCTCAACACAACGGAGGCTCCTGAACAGGGCCAGTGGCTGTCTGCCTTCTGGAAAGGTGAGGCTTGTGTGTGCTGTGTTCTGTCTCTTAGTGGAAAATAAAGTATCATCTGATGTTCTACTCTATTCTCCCTCTGCATTGCAACTCACCTTGTCTTTGTTTCTTCTAGATTTCCGTCGGCGCTTCCTGTCTCTGCTCTCCTACCAGTTCAGCAGCTTCTCTCCCAGTATGGCCCTCAACATCCTGCAGAACAAGAGCACCACCAAGACGGATGCCAGCTCCGGTAAGTTCCCCTTCACTCCCCCCTTCCCTCCCCACCAGTCAAAAATCCAACCACCACTGTCCCTGTGGTAATCTAACTCGACCAAAATGGGTCTCCCCACCTGTTGACAGTCTGCCAGTACTATTGGATGATTTGGGCTACAGATGAGTGGTTTTCAATGTCTCACCTGCTTTCTCTCCCCAGCCCTGAGCAGTTCTGAGCTGTCTGGTCAGTTCAGCCCCTATGATCTGAAGCGTCTGGAGATGTACTCTAGGAACATGGTGGACTACCACCTCATCATGGACCTCATCCCTGCCGTGGCACGCATGTACTTCCTCAAACAGCTGGGAGACGTGACCCTGTCCGCCGCACAGTGTGTGAGTAGGACGTTACGTGTGCACACACAGACATGCGCATACAATCTCGTCTACCCCCCCCCTTCTTTTACTAGTCTCTAACTCCGTCTGTTCATCTCCAGGCTCTGTTGCTAGGTGTGGGGCTGCAGCATAAATCAGTGGACCAGCTGGAGAAGGAGATTGACCTTCCCAGCTCTCAGCTCATGGGACTGTTCAACCGCCTCATCAGGAAAGTCGTGCAGGTGAGAGAACACATTTAGTACCCATGAGGGGAAATGTAATTAACATTTAAAATGTTTTATTTCTTATTCTACCATTCTATCCACCCTGCCTAGCTATAAGTAGCGAACCAAAAAACCGTTAGTTCCTAGAAAATGTATTGTATGATGAAATGTCCTAAAGTTTGTACGAGTAAATGTCTCATACTTACTGTGTCTCAGACAATGACAGCTAGTTGATTCATTATTACCTGTTTAGTTATTTTCACCATGTTTGTGTGCTGTTTTAGTTCTTCAACAGAATCCAGGAGAAGGCCATTGAGGCAGAGATGGTTGTATCTAAAGACATCTCCATGGAGCCCACGGTCAAAACCCTCAATGATGATCTAGTACGGAACTCTCCTCCGTTTTATGAATGGCATGACAACGAAAGGATAGATAGACCATAATATGCAATGGTGCAGTGAGTATATGAATGCAACAGATTAAATATGTTTTTTCTCCCCAGGATGAGGCAGCCAAAGAGTTCCAGGAGAAACACAAACAGGACATGGAGAAGGTCAAGGAGATGGACCTGCAACAGTACCTGATCCGAGGAGACGACGAGGAATGGGACCAGGTGTTGAAGAAAGCAGGACAGGCGGCTGTTGTCAGCATAAAGAGGTAAGAGGAGAAACATCTAGAATCCTTGCTATAACAATGTAATATGCTACCTTCATCTCGGCCCCGAATGGTCTGGACAGGTATAAGCAGTGAGTTAGTAGAATTACATCATATTGCTTACACCTTACAGATCTGCAAACATAAAAGGGTTAGGGCTATGGGGAAGGGCTAAGATCTTTCATTGTTTTTATGGTGGGGCTACCCATATGAATATGTTTGCATGCGCTACTGTGAATCGCTTTGTTATAAAAGCATTTTCTAAATGGCATTTATTATTATGGCTCATCATGTAACAACGTCTGTTCTCCAACAGTGACAAGAAGAGGAAGTATGAGCAGCCGAGGCCAGACAAAAACGAGGGAGGAGATTCACGACACGGCAAACTGAAGAAGAAGATGAAGAAGGGAGGAGGCAAGGAGAAGAACAAGTTTGAAAAGAGGCCGTTATAGTGTAAATTATAGTTGTTTTTATATTCGCTTAAAGATTTTATTAGAAATGTAGTTTTTTTTTCTTTCAGATCCACTTTACTAAGTTTCATAACATTTAATTTAGTTTTTATATAATTTAGTTCGTCTTATGGACAGAAATAATCCTTTGCATGGAAGGCTGGGAGACAATTTAGTCAGTCTAAATATGACCTGCCAGATCCAGACACTTTAGAAAAGAACAAAACATTAAAACCCCATTAGATATTTTCCCCAAAAACAAACTGAACATAATTCATAATGGTTTTTATTTGTTTGAGTCAAATTCGTTTTTTTCATTTATTTTAATTTACTATAACAACCTTAGTGTACAGCAGTAGGACTGTGCTTTGACCAATGGCAGTGTCACCTTTCTCTGTACCCAAGGGTTAGAGTACCATCCATAGTGAAAATGAGAATCTATTAGACTTTATGTACCCACCACCTGAGGATGGGAGACCGCATACAGTGGTGACGGTTCCACCCATAGAAATAGAATAATTATTTGTTATGGTTCCACCACCTGCCTTTTCCTGTACCTACTGTAACCGGCTCATTTAATCCAGTACCAACAATATGGAGTTGCTTACATTCAGATGAGTTGGAGTCTGCAAGGGTCAACATTCTTAAAGATGATTCATTGAATGATGAGCATACGTTTCTGACTTTTTGTATAATTTGACCATTGTCACCTAGCCTCGATCTTCAGTGAATGGAAAACGTGCCTGCTGTCTGTTCTAGTATTTGTTTGCGGAGAATGAGTTTCACATGGAAAGTAAAGTAGCCTACCTTTCTACTTACTGGGAGACACGTACAAATAACTTAATAAAAGCAGCATGATGTATGTTTTATTGATGAACTACTTTACTAATTGTAAATGACTCATGGTCCCTCATTCTTCAGCTATTCTGAGAAGCACATGTTTTTAAAAAAATAAATAAAAAAAAAAAGGCTCTGCCGGAATCACTAATCTACATCTCATTACTACTCAAATGGTCAAGATTGGTGATTCTGATCCCATAGATGTCAAGCAGTGCGTTCTGTCTGTCATAACTGGAACAGCGTTGGCCGTAGCTCCAGCCACTTCTGGCGTAGCTGCTGCTGTAGGTCTGGGGCGAAGGTGCAGTCTATCGCCTTCTGGGACAGAGTCCACATGTCCTCCTGACTGAGGTTGAAGGTAGAGGCGGCCAACTGGTACTCCTGAGACAGGTCTTTGCAGAACACCCCCTTGTCGTCTGTCTGAAAACAAGAGCACAACTCTGACTTGCAAGTAAAACAAGTGTCGAATTAATAGTTAAACGTTTATGCGTCAGACACATTTTGGGAAAACACTTACACAGATCACACAAGGGTGTCCCATTTGGTACCAGTACAGGAAGTGATGTTGAGAATAGGATGACACTGTCTGACCTTTGACATTAGAGGTTAGGCATAGTTCTGTGAGGAAAGGTTTAGGAAAAATACAGTATGAGAGCTTGGATAGAGGCAACATTAGCTACAACAAGATCAACACTAAACAGTTTCTATATCCTTCAGCCTTGATTGTTTAAAATATAATTTAGATCAACAAAACAAATCAAGCTTTATAGAAGACAGGTTGACTATGGACAATAAATACCCCTTTTAGAGCAATCACTTGACTGTTCAGGTCAGGAAGGACATACTATTCTTACCCAGAGGTGTGTTATGCTTCCGCACTTTATCAACCAGGCTTTGTGACCCACCCACTTCAGGGTGTAAGAAAGTTCCATGACCAATCCTGTCAGGTGGAATGTTTAGCAGCAGCTCTGATTCGTCTGCCTGAGATGGCACCTGGAACATTGCATTTGTCAAAACATTACATCATTTGGAATTGCTTGAATCAGTTAAGTTTTGATGCTACCTACCTCTGACAGGTGTAGAGAGAGTTTTAGTCCACAGTTCTTGGCTTTTTGCAAGGCGGGAAGGAGATCTCTGCCATGGCCCACCTTGGAAATAAACATTTTACATTTCAGTAATTTAGAAGAAGCTCCTATCCAGAGTTACTTAGAATCAGTGCATTTATGACATCTTGAGAAACGTGTCAACCATAAGCAAGCAAGGCACTGATCCACTACTGACCGTAGGATCTCCACTGAGATCCAGCCCCACCACCAGACCATCGGTAGACAGCATGAAGTCCTCTGCCAGTTTAACGGTCTCCATAGCAACCTCAGCCCCATTCCTACGGTCAACAGCTACCAGGAACCTTAATGGGGGAAAATGTTATGTTAAGGTATCAATGTTTTCATTGTAAGTTACTATAGCTATTACCATACCAATATTTACATTTGAGTCATTTGGCATTCGCTCTTATCCAGATAATGAATACATTTTCATACTTTTTTGTACTGGTCCCCTGTGGGAATCAAACCCACAACCCTAGCAATACAAGCGCCATGCTCTTATAACAGCCACACGAGGCTGTCCTTGATTGTTTGGAAACAGCACTTCAGCATTCATAAGTAAAGCAAGCATTACAAATGCATTGAAAACATACCATTCATAAGTAAAGCAAGCATTACAAATGCATTGAAAACATACCATTCATAAATAAAGCAAGCATTACAAAATGAAAACATACCATTCATTGCATTACAAATGCATACATTCATTCATACAAATGCATTGTAAAGCAAGCATTACAAATGCATTGAAAACATACCATTCATAAGTAAAGCAAGCATTACAAATGCATTGAAAACATACCATTCATAAGTAAAGCAAGCATTACAAATGCATTGAAAACATACCATTCATAAATAAAGCAAGCATTACAAATGCATTGAAAACATACCATTCATAAGTAAAGCAAGCATTACAAATGCATTGAAAACATACCATTCATAAGTAAAGCAAGCATTACAAATGGATTGAAAACATACCTGACTTCAATGTCAACTCCCTCATTTTTACATTGACGGATGGCCTCGATGACCGTTTCCACATACCTTCTCTTTGTCATTCCTAAATTATACAAAACGAATGTAAGCGAAGCCCTGCATATAAGCGATCCAATCCAGTGTGTCTAGCTTGTGGCCTTGCCTGTGGTCTTCTCCTTTCGTGGGGTACTTCTCAGTTCTAGATATTTTACTCCATCAGCTGCAAACTCCCTGATGACATCTTTGGCAACCTAGAAACAAGGACAGATTTTTTTCCAAGGTGTTCAATGCTAGATTGGCTCCAGGGTCCATCGAGTCAATAGTGTTAGGTTTATGGGTGAGATTGTTTAAGTTATAGTGAAAAATAAGTGACCATAGACAATGTGTAATTTACCATAAGAATGTCCTCCTCTGTATCTACTAACTGATGGATGACTTTGAAGACCTGGAAACACCTGGAGAGACAAGATGACTGGTTGTTGTGACCGTAAAATTACAGGACATCATTGTCCATAAAATTACTTTTTATTTGTATTAAAATGTCAGCTGGTATATACCCAACTTGATACATTTCTGAATGTAAAGGTGTAAATAAATTGTTCAATTCCTGCATAAAATGAAGAATACGCCAACTCCTGGCACATTAGTGTGCTTACATTTGTCTAATGCACTCAGTGGTAAGGGTATGGAATTCTGGGTAATCCACAGCAGATCCATGGAAAATTGTTGTGGGCGAGTTAAGAATTGAATGCCCTGGGATAAAAACTGACATTAAGTTGTCGTAATTCACATTTGTATCATACTGATAACATAACTACTGTTGATTTGGTGTCAAATTAGACATTTTACAGGGCTCCAGACTAACGTTCTCCCCTGGTGGCACTTGTGCCACAAACCTTTTCAGTTGGTGCACCAGCCCATGAAACATGAAAAAATAGGACATGACACATTTTGTCATGGGGTGCAGAGTAAATTATTGCAGTTTTAAAACCAATTTCCTAGAATTCTACACATTTTACCATGTTTTATGTGAGATCATGAGATATTTGAGTGGGCTAAAAAACATTAGCTGACATGGGCTAGTTGATCTGGACATTTCTGCCAAGTTATAAATAGCTCTCTAAACGTATGCAATGACTGACATGACGAGGTAAACTGATGATGCACTACCCCTCGAACACCCCACCGTTACTCTAGAGAGTAATTGATATGCTAGAGAATGTCTTGCTGCCTGGCCCAGCTCAGTCTAACTCAGGGAATATGACTGCTAGTAAACTACCCTACCTTGATGACCCAATGGTCTTTGCCCTTACTGAGCAGCTTGCTCTTGAATGCCTCCAGATGGTGTCCTCTGTCAACACACAACCTGAATCAGCTTCAGAAGATCTGTCAAGTTTCATGGTCATATCTGTGAATATGGTGTGCAAACAGATCTCAAAGCACACTGTTTACAATCAAGATATCTGATATGGCTTTGAAATAGGAGTGTGAAATTTGGCATCGGCCATCGCGAGTGCACCAGGCCTCATTGCATACATGTCTGCTAGCAGTACATGTTATATTTAGAATTAGTGATCGAGCTAATGTGTTGAGTTTTTCACTTACACAGATGATGAATTAGCACCAATTGAATTAAGCCTATATACACTGCTCAGAAAATAAAGGGAACACTTAAACAACACAATGTAACTCCAAGTCAATCACACTTCTGTGAAATCAAACTGTCCACTTAGGAAGCAACACTGATTGACAATACATTTCATATGCTGTTGTACAAATGGAATAGACAACAGGTGGAAATGATAGGCAATTAGCAAGACACCCCCAATAAAGCAGTGGTTCTGCGGGTGGTGACCACAGACCACTTCTCAGTTCCTATGCTTCCTGGCTGATGTTTTGGTCACTTTTGAATGCTGGCGGTGCTTTCACTCTAGTGGTAGCATGAGACGGCGTCTACAACCCACATAAGTGGCTCAGGTATATATCTCACTCATTCATATATCCTTATGTACATATTCCTTATCCCCTTACCCTGTGTATAAGACAGTCGTTTTGGAATTGTTAGTTAGATTACTTGTTGGTTATCACTGCATTGTCGGAACTAGAAGCACAAGCATTTCAGGCCCTACACCCAAACAAGGGCACTCGCATTAACATCTGCCCAGTCAAAAACCATGTGTATGTGACAAATAAATCCTTTTTGATTTGATTTGATTTGGATGTAGTGCAGCTCATCCAGCATGGCACATCAATGCAGGATGGAGCGAGCTGTGGCAAGAAGGTTTGCTGTGTCTGTCAGCATAGTGTCCAGAGCATGGAGGCGCTACCAGGAGACAGGCCAGTACTTCAGGAGACGTGGAGGAGGCCGTAGGAGGGCAACAACCCAGCTGCAGGACCGCTACCTCTGCCTTTGTGCAAGGAGGAGCAGGAGGAGCACTGCCAGAGCCCTGCAAAATGACCTCCAGCAGGCCACAAATGTGCATGTGTCTGCTCAAACGGTCAGAAATAGACTCCATGAGGGTGGTATTAGGGCCCGACGTCCACAGGTGGGGGTTGTGCTTACAAGCCCAACACCGTGCAGGACGTTTGGCATTTGCCAGAGAACACCAAGATTGGCAAATTTGCCACTGGCGCCCTGTGCTCTTCACAGATGAAAATAGGTTCACACTGAGCACATGTGAGAGACGTGACAGAGTCTGGAGACGCCGTGGAGAACGTTCTGCTGCCTGCAACATCCTCCAGCATGACCGGTTTGGCGGTGGGTCAGTCATGGGGTGGCATTTCTTTGGGGGGGGGCCGCACAGCCCTCCATGTGCTCGCCAGAGGTAGCCTGACTGCCATTAGGTACCGAGATGAGATCCTCAGACCCCTTGTGAGACCATATGCTGGTGCGGTTGGCCCTGGGTTCCTTCTAATGCAAGACAATGCTAGACCTCATGTGGCTGGAGTGTGTCAGCAGTTCCTGCAAGAGGAAGGTATTGATGCTATGAACTGGCCCGTCCGTTCCCCAGACCTGAATCCAATCTGGGACATCATGTCTCGCTCCATCCACCAACGCCACAGACTGACCAGGAGTTGGCGGATGCTTTAGTCCAGGTCTGGAAGGAGATCCCTCAGGAGACCATCCGCCACCTCATCAGGAGCATGCTCAGGCATGGTAGGGAGGTCATACAGGCAGGTGGAGGCCACACACACTACTGACCCTCATTTTGACTTGTTTTAAGGACATTACATCAAAGTTGGATCAGCCTGTAGTGTGGTTTTCCACTTTAATTATGAGTGTGACTCCAAATCCAGACCTCCATGGGTTGATACATTTAATTTCCATTGATAATTTGTGTGATTTTGTTGTCAGCACATTCAACTATGTAAAGAAAAAAGTATTTAATAAGAATATTTCATTCATTCAGATCTAGGATGTGTTATTTTAGTGTTCCCTTTATTTTTTTGAGCAGTGTATAATATCATTGCAGTCGCACCAGTGCCACCAGGGGAAAATTTAAGTCTGGAGCCCTGCTATGATGGAATAACACTTTCAAAAGAAAATCCAAGTTTAGCCACTGGCTAAAGCGAGGACACTTCACAGCCTGAGCTAACAATAACCAGCTAACATACAATACCAGTCAAAAGTTTGGACACACCTACTCATTCAAGGGTTTTTCTTTATTTAGACTATTTTCGACATTGTAGAATAATAGTGCAGACATATGAAATAACACATGGAATCATGTAGTAACCAAACAAAGTGTTATTTTATAAGTAGCCACCCTTTGCCTTGATGGCAGCTTTGCACACTCTTGGCATTCTCTCAACCAGCTTCATGAGGAATTATTTTCCAACAGTCTTGAAAGAGTTCCCACATAGGCTGAGCACTTGTTCGCTGCTTTTCCTTCACTCTGCGGTACAACTCATCCAAAACCATCTCAATTGGGTTGAGGTCGGGTGACTGTGGAGGTCAGGTCATCTGATGCAGCACTCCATCACTCTCCTTCTTGGTCAAATAGCCCTTACACGGCCTGGAGGTGTGTTTTGGGTCATTTTCCTTTTGAAAAACAAATGATAGTCCCACTAAACGCAAACCAGATGGGATGGTGTATCACTGCAGAATGCTGTAGTAGTCATAATGGCTGTGCCTTGAATTCTAAGAACATCACAGACTGTGTTACCAGCAAAGCACCCCCACACAATCACACCTCCTCCATGCTTCACTGTGGGAACCACACATGCGGAGCTCATCCGTTCACCTACTCTGCGTCTCACAAAGACACAGCAGTTGGAACCAAAAATAATGTCCATTGCTCATGTTTCTTGGCCAAAGCAAGTCTCTTTCTTATTTGTGTACTTTAGTAGTGGTTTCTTTGCAGCAATTTGACCATGAAGGCCTGATTCACGCAGTCTCCTCTGAACAGTTGATATTGAGATGTGTCTGTTTCTTGAACTCTGTGAAGCATTCATTTGGTCTGCAATTTCTGTGGCTTGTAACTCTAATGAACTTATCTTCTGGGTGGTTAACTCTGGGTCTTCCTTTCCTGTGGCGGTCCTCATGAGTGACAGTGTTATCACAGCGCTTGATGGTTTTTGCGACTGCACACAATTTCCAGATTGACTGACCTTCATGTCTTAAAGTAATGATCATCTGTCATTTCTCTTTGAGCTGTTCTTGCCATAATATGGATTTGGTCTTTTAATAAATAGGGCTATCCTCTGTATACCACGCCTACCTTGGCACAACACAACTGATTGGCTCAAACGCATTAAGATGGAAATAAATTCACAAATTAACTTTAAACAAGGCACACCTGTTGAAATTGAAATGCCTTCCATGTGACAACCTCATGAAGCTGGTTGAGTACGCCAAGAGGGTGCATAGTTGTCATCAAGGCAAAGGGTGGCTACTTGAAGATTCTCAAATATAAAATATATTTTGATTTAACCTGTTACTCCTACCCCTACTTTTTCGAACATTCTGTTAAAAATCGCGCAACATTTCAGCGCCCTGCTGCTCATGCCAGGAATATAGTATATGCATATGATTAGTATGTGTGGATAGAAAACACTCAGACGTTTATAAAACTGGTTAAATCACTGCTGTGACTATAACAGGGCGTGCTTTTCATCGAAAAGTGCAGGAAAATTTGATCACTGAAAATGGAAATAAATATCCGTGCGCCACTTCCAGGAATTGTTCAAGAAGAACCGAATTAAATGAGGCCGAGGTTGCAGTACCTACAGCTTCCACACGATGTCTAGAGTCTTGTCATTTGCTTCGGCTTTGATTCTTGGTCAAACCGAATCAAGGGAACCGATTCCCTCCGGTCTCCGACCGGATGTTTTGTTGAGAAATATCCGGACATTTTTCCAGACGGACACCTATAGAATTTACATCGCCTCCTGATGAATTGTATCGCTTATTAACGTTTACTAATACCTAAAGTTGCATTACAAAAGTATTTCGAAGTGTTTTGTGAAAGTTTATCATCAACTTTTTAATTTAAAAATGACGTTACGTTATGAAACGCTTTTTTTTTTCCGTTTATCACACAGTCTTCATAGATCGATATCTAGGCTATATATGGACCGATTTAATAAAGAAAAAGACCCAATAGTGATTATGGGACATCTAGGAGTGCCAACAAAGAAGATGGTCAAAGGTAATGAATGTTTTATATTTTATTTGTGCGGTTTGTGTAGCGACGACTATGCTAATTATTTTGTTTACGTCTCCCTGCGGGTCTTTTGGGGTGTTACATGCTATCAGATAATAGCTTCTCATGCTTTCGCCGAAAAGCATTTTAAAAATCTGACTTGTTGCCTGGATTCACAACGAGTGTAGCTTTAATTCAATACCCTGCATGTGTATTTTAATGAACGTTTGAGTTTTAACTAATACTATTAGCATTTAGCATAGCGCATTTGCATTTCCAGATCTCTAAATGGGACGCCTGCGTGCCAGGTAGGAGCAAGAGGTTAACACTTTTTGGTTACTTCATGACCTTGGGGTCGGTTGTATTCTCTGTCCGGACCAGAGACCAAAGCTATAGAGGAACACATAGAGGAGTCTCTGGCCACTGGGGCCGTCCGTCCATCTGCATCTCCTGCCGGCGCAGGGTTTTTCTTTGTGGAGAAGAAGGACAAGACCCTGCGTCTGTGCATTGACTACACTAGACATAACAACATTATGGTTAAAACCGTTACCCCTACACCTCTCCTCTCCTAGGCGTTTGAAATTCTCCAGGGGCTACCATGTTTTCAAAGTTAGACCTTCGGAATGTCTACCACCTGGTTTTGATACGTGGGGCGGATGAGTGGAAGACAGCCTTCAACACAGCCAGTGGACATTATGAGTACCAGGTCATGCCATTTGGACTCACAAACACCCCGCTGTTTTCCAGGCTTTGGTCAACGATGTGCTCGGGACATGCTAAACCGTTTTGTATTTGTTTACCTTGACAACATCCTGTTTTTTCCCGATCTGCCCAAGAACATGTACTTCATGTCAGAAAGGTTATTCAGTGCCTCCTGGAAAACCAATTGTTTGTGAAAGCAGAGGTGTGAGTTCCACTGCTCTACTATCACCTTTCTGGGATATGTCATTGCTGAGGGCAATGTTCAGATGGACCCTGGAATGGTGAAAGCAGTGGTGAATTGACCTCAACCAATGTCCAAGGTGCAGTTGCAATGGTTTCTTGGTTTTGCTAACTTCAACCGTCGTTTCATTCGGGATTACAGCATCCTGGCGGACCGCCTCTCGGCACGCACCTCTCCCAAGGTACCGTTCAAATGTTCTCCAGCTGTCGACAAAGTCTTTGTGGACCTGAAGCATCGGTTCACATCGGTTCCTCATCCATCCGGACCCCTCGTGTCAATTTGTGATGGAAGTTGATGCTTCGGATGTTGGAGAGGGGCCATCCTGTCCCAGCGACCTGCCCAGGACCAAAAGCTTCATCCCTATGCCGTCCTGTCTCATCATCTCAATCCTGCAGAGAGAAACTACGATGTAGGCAACCCAGAACTCCTGGTGGTTAAGATGGCATTGGAAGAGTGGAGGCACTGGCTGGAAGGAGCAGAACAGCCATTCTTGGCCTGGACCGACCATAAAAACGTGGAATATCCCCATACAGCCAAGCACCTCAACTCCAGGTGGGCCCTATTGTTTACCAGATTCAACGTCACCATTTCCTACCGTCCAGGGTAAAAAAAAGTGAAGTCTGACACTCTCTCCCGCATATACAGTTCCTCTGCCACACCCTCAACCTCCAAAATGGACTCCCGGTAGACACGGTCTCCAATCGGGTACTCAGTTCTGGAAGGCATTCTGCACCCTTATTGGGTCGTCGGCTAGCCTGTCATCCAGATTCCATCCCCAAACCAACGGTCAGTCGGAGAGAGCCAACCAAGATCTGGAAACCACCTTGAGATGCCTGGTATCAACCAACCCCACTACCTGAGCTGTCAACTGGTCTGGGTGGAGTATGCACACCCTTCCCTGTTCTGCCACGGGACTCTCCTTTCGAGTGCTCCATGGAGTATCAGCTCCACTCTTCCTGAACAAGAGCAAGTCAGCGTACCCTCGGCCCAGATGTTTGTCCGCTGCTGTCAACGTACCTGGAGAAGAGTCAGGGCGGCTATTCTCAAGACCAACTCCAGGTATCTTCGACAAGCAGACCGCCGCCGAACCCCAGCTCCCCGCTACCGCATTGGGCAGAGGGTATGGCTTTCCACTCCGGACTTGCCTCTGCGGGTAGAGTCCGTAAACTGTCTCCCCGGTTTATTCATCCTTTCCCATCTCCAGAGTCCTGAGTTCCACTGCTGTCCGATTTGGTAGAACTGATTTAAGTTTCCCTGCATTAAACTCTCCGGCCACTAGGAGTGCCACCTCTGGGTGAGTGGTTTCCTGTTTGCTTATTCCCTTATACAGCTGACTGAGTGCGGTCTTAGTGCTAGCATCTGTTTATGGTGGTAAATAGACAGCCACGAAAAGTTTAGAGACTTCCTTAGATTTCGTGCACCAGCTGTTGTTTACAAATATGCATAGACCCCCCATCTTACCAGAGTGTACTGTCCTATCCTGCCGGTGCAGTGTATATCGCTAGCTGAATATCCATGTCGTCATTCAGCCACGATTCCGTGAAACATAGGATATTACAGTTTATGATGTCCTGTTGGTAGGATATTTCGTGATCGTACCTCGTCTAGTCTATTGTCCAATGATTGCACGTTGGCGAGTAATATTGACGGTAACGGCAGCTTTCCTACTACTTCTGCGAGTCCGGACGTGGCATCCGGCTCTTCGTCCTTTGCGTCTTCCTTTGGCAAATAATTGGGATGTCTGCCCTGTGGGTGTTTGGAGAATATCGTGTGAGTCCTGCTTGTTGTTGAAAAAAAGCTTTGTCTAATCCGAGGTGAGTGATCATTGTCCTATATCCAGAAGCTCCTTTCTGCCGTAAGATACGGTTGCAGAAACATTATGTACAAAATGATTTACAAATATCGCAAAAAGAAACACATAATAACACAATTGGTTAAGGAGACTGTAAAACGGCGGCCATCTTATATACAGGTACAATAACATCTGTTAACCATGTGTTTGTGACCAATAAAAGTTGGATTGAGCAGACATTCCCATATATTTTCGATAGCTGCATATTTGACATAAATCCATTTAAATTCATAATATATATAATTTTAAAAATGTAAATACATTTTAAATGAGCGAATCTAAGAATCTCATTTCCATGTGGGTTTTATGCCAGCAAAGCTTCCTCTTTACAACATCTTTAGGAGTGCTGTTAATATCCATTTAATGATTGAACATTCATCTATACTGTGTCCCATCATTGTAGCTTGGTAATAAATTAACTATCCATCCACTAGTCCTTCATGTGCTGGGGTACGGGACCGAGAGATCACATGAGCACATACAAACTAATTTCATGTTGGGGCTAGTGTAGGCTGGTTTTTGTTTTGTCCTTTCAAATTAAGACCTAGACAACCAGGTTAGCAGAGTTCCTTACTAATCAGTAACCTTAATTCAAATCAAGTACAAGCGAAAACCCGCAGACACTCTGCCCCTCTGTGGAATGAGTTGGACCCAAGTGCCAGATTTATATTGTATGACAAGTTCCATACAATGCACTATGGACTCAGAAAAAGAAACAAACAATCCATTCTGTCATACGTACTCATCCAGTGTCCTCCGCTGACCACTGCGAATAGCAGTCATGCCGTGTTGGATGTTGAGATGTGGCTTTCGAGCCATGAGTTTCTCGATGGTTGAAAAGCTGACAGAGCCATTGAGATGGGCATGAAGCTCCTGGGTAGAGAAGAGAGGATGACATGCAAGAAGTTAGAGTACAAACCTGTTGGACTGAAATACAGTTGAAGTCGGAAGTTTACATACACTTAGGTTAGAGACATTAAAACTTGTTTTTCAACCACTCCACAAATTTGTTGTTAACAAACTATAATTTTGGCAAGTCGGTTAGGACATCTACTTTGTGCATGACAAGTAATTTTTCCAACAATTGTTTACAGACAGATTATTTCACTGTATCACAATTCCAGTGGGTCAGAAGTTTACATACACTAAGTTGACTGTGCAGCTTGGAAAATTCCAGAAAATTATGTCATGGCTTCTGATAGGCTAATTGACATAATTTTAGTCAATTGTAGGTGTACCTGTGGATGTATTTCAAGGCCTACCATCAAACTCAGTGCCTCTTTGCTTGACATCATGGAAAAATCTAAAGAAATCAGCCAAGACCCCAGAAAAAAATTGTAGACCTGCACAAGTCTGGTCCATCCTTGGGAGCAATTTCCAAACGCCTGAAGGTACCACGTTCATCTGTACAAAAACAATAGTATGCAAGTATAAACACCATGGGACCACCAGGAAGGAGATGTGTTCTGTCTCCTAGAGATGAACGTACTTTGGTGTGAAAAGTGCAAATCAATCCCAGAAACACAGCAAAGGACCTTGTGAAGATGCTGGAGGAAACAGGTACAAAAGTATCTATATCCACAGTAAAACAAGTCCTATATCGACATAACCTGAAAGGCCACTCAGCAAGGAAAAAGCCACTGCTCAAAAACCGCCACGAAAAAGCCAGACTACGGTTTGCAACTGCACATGGGGACAAAGATCGTACTTTTTTTGGAGACCCGTCCTCTGGTCTGATGGATCAAAAATAGAACTGTTTGGCCATAATAACCATTGTTATGTTTGGAGGAAAAAGGGGAAGCTTGCAAGCTGAAGAACACCATCCTAACCATGAAGCACGGGGTGGCAGCATCATGTTGTGGGGGTGCTTTGCTGCAGGAGGGACTGGTGCACTTCACAAAATAGATGGCATCATGAGGAAAGAAAATTGGGGATATATTGAAGCAAAATCTCAAGACATCAGTCAGGAAGTTAAAGCTTGGTTGCAAATGGGTCTTCCAAATGGACAATGACCCCAAGCAGACATCCAAAATGGCTCAAGGGCAACAAATTCAAGGTATTGGAGTGACCATCACAAAGCCCTGACCTCAATCCTATGGAAAATTTGTGGGCAGAACTGAAAAAGCATGTGCGAGCAAGAAGGCCTACAGACCTGACTCCGTTACACCAGCTCTGTCAGGAAGAATGGGCCAAAATTCACCCAATGTATTGTGGGAAGCTTGTGGAAGGCTACCAGAAACATTTGACCCAAGTTAAACAATGTAAAAGGCGATGCTACCAAATACTAATTGAGTGTATGTAAACTTCTGACCCACTGGGAATGTGATGAAAGAAATAAAAGCTGAAATAAATCATTCTCTCTACTATTATTCTGACATTTCACATTCTTAAAAGAAAGTGGTGATCCTTACTGGCCCAAGACAGGACCTTTTTAATAGGATTAAATGTCAGGAATTGTGAAAAACTGAGTTT